>NC_060121.1:718055679-718358709 GCF_021461395.2 Schistocerca americana | reverse complement strand
GGGACTTCAAGTACTACAGACTAAATCGTGATTGTATACCTTGAACACTGCAAAAGTTGCAACCCTAAGAAGAAGCAGCGAAAATGAAACTAATTGTATTCTATGTCCTTTTCTTTTCTACGTGACTGTATACGTAACCAATTGTATATTACATTGTTAAGTAGATAACTTCATCTGTATTACACTTTGTGTGCAACACACCTCAGCAATTACAACGGTTTAAACATACGATGTGACATATGTAGACTGTGAAAGAAAAATTTGCGTGTGGACACTGTGGACATGAAAGAGGAAATTATTTATGTCAAAAAACACGAACATTTTTTATGACATAAACATTTCGGGCCGGCCGCGGTGGTCTCGCGGTTCTAGGCGCGCAGTCAGGAACCGTGCGACTGCTACGGTCGCAGGTTCGAATCCTGCCTCGGGCATGGATGTGTGTGATGTCCTTAGGTTAGTTAGGTTTAAGTAGTTCTAAGTTCTAGGGGACTGATGACCACAGCAGTTGGGTCCCATAGTGCTCAGAGCCAAACATTTCGGGGGGCAATATAGCGTCCCCAGTGCTATATTACTAAAAGACTTAAAAACAGTATCTATAAAGAAGAGATATTTAAAAATTGAATAATATTTTTTTATCATGTAGCCGTACAATAATAGTTTCTCTGAGTAAGTTTCGAATGCAAGGAAATGTAACGAAATGACCTAAAGAGATGACAAGATACTCTCTTTTGTTAATTTTTCAGTCGTCTTCACTTCTTCTCTTGTCTTGGTTGCGTGTAGACGGACATCTTGCGAGTGGTGGCAAATGTAAGCATATTTGTATGAGTTAAGCTGATAATATATTGATTTAATATTATTGTGCACTTTTAATTTGTAAGAGGTGATCCGGATTTCATGTCCGCCTTCTTTGAATTAACCTGCATTCAAGTAATTTACAGTTCAACAATCGCAGCGGCCGATGCAGCCAACGACGCCATTACGTGGCGATATTAACTTATAAAATTTAGCGGAAGCGAAAGACTCGCCCGCTATTAACGTAATTTTTCGCCACATATCTGCACGAAGTTGCAGAAAATACGTAGCTTTAAGATTCTTATTTTCAGTACCATAGCCAGAGCCAGGACTCCGACTACAATACAATGGTTAACGGAGATAAGAAAAAATACTCTGACGCGTGTGTGGGCCGCAGTTGTAATTAATAACTCAAGATTTTTGCTTTAAAATGAACTGACTAGCCGAGGAAATTAGTAAGAGAAGTTAATTCCAATGTTCAACTTGTATGCTCATGTTTTAAGATTCAGCGAGTCTAACATTAATTAACGTAACAAATAATTTAAGATCAATATTGTTGAAAAGGAGAACTTCACAAAAGCATTTAACCGTAAATCAAAATTGAATGAAATATCATTTTTATTAAGGCCCACCACGTAAGTCGGCAACAATCCAAATAATAATAATAATATATTAAATTACGACGGCCGACGGACGCGAGACTACCATTAAATTTGTGAATAGTTATCCATTTTTGGGTAACTACTCAGGGTTAATTTAGAAGTGTACAGCACTAATGAAGGGTCGAAGCCACTGCTGAATGGTAATGCTGAGAAGTTTCGTAATATAAAATATTACTTTGTTTGAACATATCCCATCACGCAGAGACAATTTCGTTTGCAATGTGGTGGAGATGTGTCATTATGGCCACAAGCGGGTATGTTAATGAGCTTGTCGATAATTTGCGGATTCGGTGCGTCGTAAAGCGTTACGACGTGAAATTAATCTGGCGGGCGAACACACCGCACAGCTAACGATTTCATTAATCAGCAGAGAATTCAGGCCTGGCAAACGAGCACGAAGTTTCGTCACCAAAATGCAATTATCAATTTCCAAGTGTGACACGAGGTGATGGTAACTTTGCTTTAGCTAACGTGGCATGTGATTCCATTTTTTAATTCGATTTACACTAAAGGACATTAATCTTTACAGAGAAGCTTTGCTAATGTTGCCTACTACGCTCATATGATGTTTCTGTCAGCCTAATACAGGTTTTGTAGCTGTTTCGGCACTGACTGGAGTAGCACCATTTGTCGTCATGGCATATTGTTATTTGATTCATTTGTAATTTAAAAAATACGGAATTTCTCTTTGTGTGTTTTATGTTAGCTTACAGCACACTGCTGACGAAGATGGCTTTGTAAGTAAGAATGAAGCGTTATACTAGGTAAGAAAATTCGCTTTAATTTAATAACTATAGCGGTGGGAAAATGTTTGAGAATGCATAATCAAAATATGCACGCCATTCATGCAATCAATATGTTCCTCAATTACGCTACCTGACTACGTAATGCTAGCTTTTTATGTTCAATAACTTTCACAATGAATCAGCATGGGAAAAGTGACTATCAAAATTTTATTTCCATTTATTAATCTTGCTTAACGATCTGGCCGTCTCCTGGTTATGGCGTTCCATTCCTGGTGTCAATTATACTCGTCGTCTGGTCTCTGCCTTAAGTGTACGCAAAACATAAATTCTTCAGTTTGCAGTTTATGGGTTTTTCTTTGTGTAATGTTCTCTTGTGAACAATATAGTTTTCGTAAGCACAATTTAAAGTAAATTTCTTAGGGGAGGAGCTTATGACACTGTACTTGCGTTCTGAAGAACAAAGATACTTATCTCAATCAGGCAATCCAGATATAATTTCTCCATGATTTTCATACAGATAAGGCAGTAAACATTCTGGCCTAAACTACTGACATCGTAATCAACGGTTTTGGAATAATGATGTCATCACATCCGGTCAACTGCACCACGCCCATGATATCATGATGTCACTGAAGAAGAGAGGGAAGAAAAATAAGGTTAAATGTAATTAGTTCCCCATACATTATTTCTATTAATGTTATTCGCTCCATAATAATAATAATATATTCCAGTGCTAACTACGATTTTTATTTTCTTTAGCAGTGCAGCAAGCACCTGATCAGTTCTTCACCAGGATATCCACATGTGTCTGCACGACCAGCTGATTCCACTGTACTACATCTGGCAGCTCTCGTAACCTTGATATTCCTGGACTAGATGGTGGTTGTTAGTCATTGTTAATATTTGTTTCTTCCTGATCTCAGAGCATGGTAATTGTTAATTTTATTTGCAAGAAGACGCCACAGTGTACAGTCATTCAGATTCGTTATACGATGCGGTTCCTACTGGAACTGATTATTTTGTAGTATCTTTCTCTCTTTAACTTTGGTGAACTAATAAAGTAATTACGACGATAATATTTGAGCTACTTGTGTTCATCTGATGTTGGATTTGCAAATACTGTTCAGTTTCGACAGCAACAACAGAAGGCAGCCGAGTAGCTGGATTATTGCTGTTATACTATTACGCCACCGAGGATTCACATTTCACTTATTACTTTAATTACATGAGTTGTAATTACCATTATACTACGTTATTTTTGGGTTTCTGTTGTTCTGTGCATAATGATTTTAGTTTTTTGGGCATACCGACGGAAGTTAGGACTGAAATTTACGGGTAGACCTGAATTATACGTAGAGTTTCCATTCCCGTTTCCACTGCCATTACCCCTACCGTTTATATTCCCTTGTAATTCTGATTATTCCTATCGGAACAGAAACCACCTGAATGAGGTCAAGGCAATCAACAATTAAGAAATGTTCGAGATCGGCATCAGGAACTTTGATATATTTTTCAGTGATACTGATTAGTAATTTAGCTTCCAAATTCTGAGCACTTCGCGGGGGGTGGGGGAATCGGATCATCCCAATATTAGGTCTTATTTATGTAGCAAAAAAGTAATTTCGCAACCTACCTTTTTCTGGATTGTAATACTTGGGACTGTATACCTCCTTCCACATTTTTCTTGTCTGCTGTGGGGCTAGTATTCGGCGATAAATCTACGTTCGAAATCTTCGTATGTATTGCATAGTTCCACGACTTCGTTGGCCCACAACGCGGCATCGCCGATTACGTGAGGAACAGTGAACTGAATTTTATGGTACTCATTCTAGGATCAAGGGAAAATCTTTATAAGACTCTTGACGGAACATCTTTCTCTGAAGAGCGTGTCTGGTACTGCCAGTTTCTGATTACACTTTGCTCGAGTATCAGTAATGATAAAGAAAGACAGCTACTTCTTGGTTCGTCAGTGTTTCCAAAGACGGTTTGAACATTTTCAGTTACTTTGTATCGATTTGGGAACTCGCTCTATTCCTTGTAGTTTCCAACAGAAACCTGGTTTTCGTGTGCGATAAAATTACATCTAATTTCACCCTGCCATTTCGGGAGTTCAAGTATGAAGTTATCTTTTATTTACTTGAACTCATCCATCATTTCTTCGTGTACTGTTTCTATTTTTCAGATTGTTTAAACACGTATTCATCTATTGGTTTTTGATTTTCTACTTCCAAGATACCGATCTTATGTGTAATTGATTTTAAATATTTTCGATATTGGTCTGCTTTCTCTGGAAACTTTCTAAGTCTAACTTTAACTGAGTGAGAAGCTCACGCAAACACTCATATTAACGCTTAGCTTCGGCCAATTTGATATAGATTTGTTTCGTATTTTTCAAAGTCTTTCTATCCCTCTCTGCTAATTCCCTATCTCCTTCCTTTGCCTCTTCCTCCCACTTCTTACCCCTTTCTGCTTATTTTCTATTTTGTTCTTTTTCGTTTTATTCAAGCTCAGCGATTAATCGCATATCCCTTTCCACCTGTATCTTCTCCCTTTCCTGGTCTCGTTCATATAATCTCATTAAAGGAGCAGTAAATGGGTCAGAAGTCATTCTCCAACTGCGTACTCCTCCGGTTTTACTATAGATTCTATGGTTTCATCTACACGTTTATGCAAAACCGCTTTAGGACATGCTTCGCTGTATTCAGTAACTGATGAGTATCAAATCTGCCATTTACTGGCAGTGGAATATTTTCTACCTCATCTAAATAGGTTCAAGGTTTTCGTGATTCCAGATCAGATCGATCAACCTATAAGAGTCCATCGTTCCTTTACGTGTTTGTACCATCGCCGATTACAACACAATAGCTTTAGTTAAATTAATGGGATCGGCTTAAACAGACACGATTGTTTCAATAGATTCTCATAGGAAATGAAGCTCCGTACGCAATTAAGTGCACCCTGACTGATGAAATCATACAAAACTATCTACTACTGTAAACTACAAAATATCTTGAATTAGTCAAGCAAATTACTCTAAATTACTGCTCAATCAATCATCAATATTAAAGCGCTATGAAAAGAAAGATCCCAAATATCAATCTGTCTACTTTTTTGTAGACTTGAGTATTTCTGCTAGTGTACATCAATGCTCAGACAAGGCCTCAGTCACCAAAATTTCTTTTTTAGTGAATTTGAATCAATATAAAATGTGCATGCAACAAGAAATCACTGATTAGTCGCAATCAGAATTACAACACTTCATAGTTCAATTAATGACACCTGTACAGTTATTGTCGAATAACTGATAATACAAATTCCTAATTGACAATAATTACCTAACTGTTCTCTTTTTTGTTTCAGTCCCACTTTAATCTCCAGATGTCGTCTCCAGTTCTTGTGCTCTGTTCGGGTCCCAAGTTGGTTTGCGCCATTTGTTGCAGCTCTCATAATTTCGATATTTCTTCACTGGTTGGAGGTTGTTAGTCTTTGTTAATATTCATTTCTTTCTGATCTCAGGGCTTGGTAATTGTTAATTTTCTTTGCGAGAAGACGCCAGAATGCACCGTCATACAAATTCGTCATACAACGTGTTCGTTGTGGAACTGAGTGTTTCGTAGTATCTTTGTCTTTTATACTTTGGTGAGCTAAGCGACGAATAAAGACGATAATCTTTAAGCAAATCGTCCCGAAATTAATTTTACACTCTTTGCAAGTAAGCTGAATCCATTTCAATAGCTATTTCTGCGATTTCATGTGGAGCCAGTGTTCATTAATGCTGGCAATCAAAGACCTTGCACCTTTGTTAACTTTCGTTTGTTGTAACGAAAAAGTGAGGATGGCTGCACTGCACAGCGCTGCCTAATATAGCGATCGGATATAATTAAAGTTCTCACAGTTTAAACTTTGAATTAGTTGCAATCTGCCGAAATTTCCTATCTCACTGCCCTGAATTAACTTAAAAATTCATTATCATTTATTTTTAATTACAAAAATATTCCCACTCAAAAAGCTGACTACGTTCAGATTAGATGGAAGGTACCTACTTCTGAACTTCAAGTTTTGAATGCTTTGACGCTATATATATTCACAATTAAGTTATAAGCGCTCACACAAACTAACATAATGCAGAAAACGTGAGACAATGAAAGCTGAGGCAAAATGACAAGACGACAGCGAGACACTATTGTCTCGACTATTTGTAGACTTACACAAAACAAAAGTTGCAGTAACTATAACTTATAACGCAGAGAAGATGTTAGAACACTACTTACTCTTGGGAATTGGTTATTCTTAAATAATACACAATTATACAAAAAATATTAACGACATTGTTTGAAATCATGGCTTATGGCCGTATAAGAGTGGCATCATACTGCTAAACAGTATCTGTGATTCAGCTGCCAGAGGGATGGAAAACAATTAAATACAGAAATACAGCGGGGATACTGTCTGTGATCTTATTAATCAAATTAAATGGCGATGTGTGTCATCACACAGCATGAGAATCAGCTTCTGTCACCTAAATAACTTTTAAACGCTCACAGGCTGACTAAATGATTTATAGGAGGCTGTTACTTGGGGGAAAACGGTTACTGGTTTGGTGCTAGGCGTAATTTACGTGATTTACGTGATATGAATGGAGCTGGATGTGAAGTGTGATGACCTGCTTTAAATATTGTGTATCTGATACATATGTTGACGTTCTTACGTTTGGAATGAAAGTATTGATCATTGATATTTGAAAGCAAAAGCGGTATTGGAATTAACTCTCAAGTGAGGTTCATTTCCCTGTTCTACATTGTCTGTTAATGATCATGAAAGGCAGACTTAGTGCTGGCATCCGTATGTGTATACAATGACTTCATAAACTATTTACGTAAGCATACTGTAATTTTTGGAACAATTATTGTAATGTTGTGATGTATGTGTTCTTCGTGTAGTAAAGTCTTTAAATGTTGAGCTATAAGTATAAAAATGAGTAGAAGCTGATTTTACAATCGGGAAACTCTTACAATTCTGGCTGAATTTAAGACACATAAAACTCAGTTGTTTGGGAAATATTGCAAAAAGATCTACTTCAAATACAGGTGAGATCGTGAGAGCGCACGCGCGCGCACAAACACACTCACAGATTGTTCAGAAACATTCCGAAAAAACTTGTATGGGTTCTGGCGGGTACGTTGCGCTGAGAAATACCTGTTCAGGGAAAAAATTCGTTAAATTGCACCGTTCATGAGTCAGTGGTAATGACGATAGTGAGGTGGTAATGACGATAGTGAATAAGGCCATTGCGTGTGCAAACTGAAGTCACCAGCCACCTACAACTAGTGCCGGTAGGTCTCATAGATGATAGCGCGTGAGACTTCTCAGCCTTTGACTCAGATTCGAGACTTATTATCGCCCCATGTTCGGTATTTGTATGTCTCTCCTCTCTCTTGTTCAATTTTACGAAATCTAATGAGAACGTATTGTCCGGTGGTCCGCTTTAATTTGTGAGTGGCATGCACTGCTTGGCTAACTTCGTTCCTAATTAATTTGGAAATGGTGCAACGCATCGAATTCTTTTCATACTTCCAACCACCGAGCATCCCCCAGCTGACAGTCTTCTGGGTCACAAATTCTGTAACAACCTGCAGTGGGATCGAACAGTGAGCAGGTGTGGAAGTGAGTAAGCATTCTTGGGAGCCATATTAACGATCTCATTTCCCTGCATGCCTGTGTGCCTTGAAACACATCAATCTCATTGTCATCAAACTCACTGTCATCACTTATTTCAAATGTTCCCGTATTCGGTAGAGATGGCGAAACACTGCTGTAGCTGTAATTCTTGGGCTGTTTGCAGTAACTCCTGTACAACAGGCATGCATTCCCATTGATGTGGCAGCAGCAAATCTGGCATTTGCCATTTGTAGTAATGATGGTGATGATAGTGCTTGCAGCAGCCTCTGTGATTCATCGAGCCCCCATAACAACACAAAGACTGCCTTATTCGATCGTGAACGCACAAAAAATGCACACACATGTGCGCACACAGAGGGGAGGGAGAGAGAGAGAGAGAGAGAGAGAGAGAGAGAGAGATTGAGAGAGAGAGAGAGAGACAAGTTTGAGAAAAAAAGGTCAATCTTCATCACTAACATATTTGCATTTTTACTTGCTCTTTAGAAATGGCTGCTTCCTTCCCTCCACGGAACGTTGCTCACATTGCACTTCATCATTCTTGTCACTAATCCGTGACTACTGGATGGTAGAAACTGAGGTGAGTGCAGTTGACAGCACACACGTGTTGTCACTGATCTCATATCAAAACTGCATATCGTGCTGCTGTGTCTGTGATCTGACCTGTAATTCACGCGAAATGAACTCGCAAACCAAGAACACTGTCAACTGTTGATAACACTGCATCTACACAGCAAAGACGGTGGTTTCCATGGAGCATATATTATGAAGCTGGTGGGATTATCTGCAATAAGTTAACTGACAAGTTAACTTATTACAGATAATTCCACCATGGATCGAGAAAGAGAGACGATATCATCTACAATGACCTATGATGTCATCGAATATGACTGTTACAAACCACTCATCGAAACTGCAATGACATGAACAAATTACACAGAGGACTACAAAATCATAGTCTTTGACAGCTCACAGCAGTATTCCCAATACGCAACTTACAATTGACCGACATTAAAAAACTAGAAGCGACTATAGATTTTTAATTTTCATAAGTGTTTTCTTTATCATTACTATTATATTATTATTATTGTTTCTCTTTCCTGTCTCAGACGTTATGTCTGGTTAAAAATGGAAAGTGACGTGGACCTTGATCAAGCGTGACTTCCTTTTAACTGTACGGTATATGTTGCATTGCATTTAGGAACTTTCGGGTAATTGAACATGTATCAATAATTACAGATTTCTATACCTGTATATATACGTTTGGATGTAGCTGTATTGCGTTGATGTACTTGTGGATATTGTGTGGTATGACTCCTGTAGTTGATAGTATAATTGGTATGATGTCAACTTTATGTCTTTGACCTCCTCAGCCAGTTGGATGCATTTTCAGTTTTTTCTCCTGTTTTCTTTTGTATATTTGTTGTATTGGGTATGGATATTTCGATTATTCGTGTTAATTTCTTCTTTTTATTGGTGAGTATGATGTCAGGTTTGTTATTGTGGTATTGTTTTATCTGTTATAATGGTTCTGTTCCAGCATAATTTGTACTCATCATTCTCCAGTACATTTTATGGTGCATACTTGTATGTGGGAACGTGTTGTTTTATTAGTTTATGTTGTATGGCAAGTTGTTGATGTATTATTTTTGCTACATTGCCATGTCTTCTGGGGTATTCTGTATATCCACTTGTGATGTGATCTACTGTTTCTATTTGTTGTTTGCAAAGTCTGCATTTATCTTTCGCGGTATTGGGTCATTAATAATATGCTTGCTGTAATACCTGGTGTTTATTGTTTGATCCTGTATTGCAATCACGAATCCTTCCGTCTCACTGTATATATTGCCTTTTCTTAGCCATGTGTTGGATTCGTCTTGGTCGATGTGTGGCTGTGTTAGATGATACAGGTGCTTGCCATGTAGTTTTTTCTTTTTCCAATTTACTTTCTTCGTATCTGTTGATGTTATGTGATCTAAAGGGTGGTAAAAGTGGTTATGAAATTACAATGGTGTAGCCAATGTATTTATATGAGTGATTGCTTTGTGTATTTTGCTAATTTCTGCTCGTTCTATAAAGAATTTTCTTAAATTGTCTACCTGTCCATAATGTAGGCTTTTTATGTCGATAAATCCCCTTCCTCCTTTCTTTCTGCTTAATGTGAATCTTTCTGCTGCTGAACGTATGTGATGTATTCTATATCTGTGACATTGTCATCGTGTAAGTGTATTGAGTGCTTCTAGGTCTGTGTTACTCCATTTCACTACTCCAAATGAGTAGGTCAATATTGGTATAGCATAAGTATTTATAACTTTTGTCTTGTTCTTGCTGTCAATTCTGTTTTCAGTATTTTTGTTAGTCTTTGTCTATAATTTTCTTTTAGTTCTTCTTTAATATTTGTATTACCTATTCCCATATTTTGTCTGCGTCATAGATATTTATAAGCATCTGTTTTTTCCATCGCTTCTATGCAGTCTCTGTGGTTATCGAATAAGTAATCTTCTTGTTTAGTGTGGATTCCTTTGACTATGCTATTTTGCTTACACTTGTCTGTTCCAAAAGCCATATCTATATAATTGCTGAATACTTCTGTTATCTTTCGCAATTGGTTGAGTTGTTCATTTGTAGCTGCCAGTAGTTTTAGATAATCCATGTATAACAAATGTGTGAATTTGTGTTGGTATGTTTCAGAAATATCGTATCCATAATTTGTACTATTTAGCATGTTGGATAGTGGGTTCAGAGCAAGGCAGAACCAGAAAGGACTTCATGAGTCTCCTTGGTATATTTCACGCTTAATCTGTATTGGCTGTGATGTGATATTATTTGAATTTGTTTGAATATGAAGTGCGGATTTCTAATTTTTCATTACTGTGTTTAGGAACTGTATCAATTTAGGATCTACTTTGTATATTTCCAATATTTGTAGTGACCATGAGTGGGGTACACTATTAAAAGCTTCTCGGTAATCAATGTATGTGTAATGTAGCGACCTTTGTTTAGTTTTAGATTGATACGTCACCTCTGCATCTATTATCAGTTGCTCTTTACATCCTCGTGCTCCTTTGCAACAGACTTTTTGTTCTTCATTTATAATTTTGTTCTGTGTTTTATGCGCCACTAATTTCTGTGGAATGACTGAAGTTAATATCTTGTATAATGTTGGTAGGCATGTGATGGGGCTATATTTTGTTGGGTTTGCTGTGTTTGTTTCATTTTTAGGTTTCAGATACGTTATTCCATGTGTAAGTGTATCAGGGAATGTGTATGGGACTGCAATATAACTGTTAAATAATTTAGTTAGATGTGAATGTGTTGAGGTGAATTTCTTTAGCCAGATATTTGCTATTTTATCTTTTCCAGGGGCTTTCGTATTGTGTGTAGAATTAATTGCTTGGGTGACTTCATGTTGCAATATTATCACTTCGGGCATTTGTGGTATGATCTTGCATGTGTATGTTTCTACTTGTATCCACCATGCATGCGTGTTACGTTGTACCGCATTTGACCATATGTTGCTCCAGAAGTGTTCCACGTCTATTATGTTTGGTGGGTTGTCTATTTTAATGTGTGTGTTATCTATTGTCTGATAAAATTTCTTTTGGTTTGTGTTGAATGTTTGGTTTTGTTTCCTTCTATTTTCACTTTTTTTGTATCTTCTAAGTCGTTTGACCAATGCTTGTAATTTCTGCTTCTTTTCATCTAATTTCTCTATCACTTCTTGTTGTGATATTTTACCTAACCTTTTTCGTTTTTTGTCTGATGTTTCACATCTTATAAATTGTGTTACCTGTCCAATGTCTTTTCTCAGTTTTTCTTTTCTGATCTGTAGCCTTTGTTGCCATGCTGGTTTTGTGGGTTTCTTCTGTGTGTTGGTTGGTCCTGATCTCTGCCTAGTGTGTATATTTAGTGTAGTGAATGCTCCTATACAAACCAGTAGTTATAACTTTTCCATAGTTGTATTTTCATTTATTTTGTTGTGTATGATTATGTTGATAGTTGTTATTGTTGTTTCGACTTGTGGGTTATTTGGTGGTCTATGCAAGAATGGTCTAAGGTCTGTATTTGTGTCTTTGTACTTTATATATGTCAGTTGAAATTTCTCTTCTATATACACTCCTGGAAATGGAAAAAAGAACACATTGACACCGGTGTGTCAGACCCACCATACTTGCTCCGGACACTGCAAGAGGGCTGTACAAGCAATGATCACACGCACGGCACAGCGGACACACCAGGAACCGCGGTGTTGGCCGTCGCATGGCGCTAGCTGCGCAGCATTTGTGCACTGCCGCCGTCAGTGTCAGCCAGTTTGCCGTGGCATACGGAGCTCCATCGCAGTCTTCAACACTGGTAGCATGCCGCGACAGCGTGGACATGAACCGTATGTGCAGTTGACGGACTTTGAGCGAGGGCGTATAGTGCGCATGCGGGAGGCCGGGTGGACGTACCGCCGAATTGCTCAACACGTGGGGCGTGAGGTCTCCACAGTACATCGATGTTGTCGCCAGTGGTCGGCGGAAGGTGCACGTGCCCGTCGACCTGGGACCGGACCGCAGCGACGCACGGATGCACGCCAAGACCGTAGGATCCTACGCAGTGCCGTAGGGGACCGCACCGCCACTTCCCAGGAAATTAGGGACACTGTTGCTCCTGGAGTATCGGCGAGGACCATTCGCAACCGTCTCCATGAAGCTGGGCTACGGTCCCGCACACCGTTAGGCCGTCTTCCGCTCACGCCCCAACATCGTGCAGCCCGCCTCCAGTGGTGTCGCGACAGGCGTGAATGGAGGGACGAATGGAGACGTGTCGTCTTCAGCGATGAGAATCGCTTCTGCCTTGGTGCCAATGATGGTCGTATGCGTGTTTGGCGCCGTGCAGGTGAGCGCCACAATCAGGACTGCATACGACCGAGGCACACAGGGCCAACACCCGGCATCATGGTGTGGGGAGCGATCTCCTACACTGGCCGTACAGCACTGGTGATCGTCGAGGGGATACTGAATAGTGCACGGTACATCCAAACCGTCATGGAACCCATCGTTCTACCATTCCTAGACCGGCAAGGGAACTTGCTGTTCCAACAGGACAATGCAAGTCCGCATGTATCCCGCGCCACCCAACGTGCTCTAGAAGGTGTAAGTCAACTACCCTGGCCAGCAAGATCTCCGGATCTGTCCCCCATTGAGCATGTTTGGGACTGGATGAAGCGTCGTCTCACGCGGTCTGCACGTCCAGCACGAACGCTGGTCCAACTGAGGTGCCAGGTGGAAATGGCATGGCAAGCCGTTCCACAGGACTACATCCAGCATCTCTACGATCGTCTCCATGGGAGAATAGCAGCCTGCATTGCTGCGAAAGGTGGATATACACTGTACTAGTGCCGACATTGTGCATGCTCTGTTGCCTGTGTCTATGTGCCTGTGGTTCTGTCAGTGTGATCATGTAATGTATCTGACCCCAGGAATGTGTCAATAAAGTTTCCCCTTCCTGGGACAATGAATTCACGGTGTTCTTATTTCAATTTCCAGGAGTGTATAACAGGGGTGTCACTTCATGTTCTATTTGTGCTTGTTCTGGTGGCTGTCTTAAGATTTCGTTTTCCTCTGATTGTTTAATTGATGCGTGTTGTTCTTTGTTTGTTTGCTCTGGGATGTTTGAGTCCATTACTGTATTTTCATCTTCTTCTGATTGCACATTATTTTGTTCCAGTATTAGTTGTACTTGTTGTTTGATGTTTTCTAATTCTGACTGGGATATGCTGTTAGTTTTGATTATTACACAGATCTGATCAGCTAGTCATTGTTCTGTTTAAAATTTTAATTCTGGGTATCTGGTAATAAATGTTGTGTAAACTTGTGATCTGTATCCAGTTGTGTTGGTTCCTAAGTTCATTGCTTGGTAATAACAGAACATGAGGTGTCGGCTAACTTCATCTGACCATCTCATCCTCTGTCTTTGTTTTCCTTCTAGAGTGGTTGCAGGAAGCATATCCTGCAAAACACCTCTATTTGGATTTAAATCATTTTCCGTGTGGCTAGTAGTGTCGTTACCATTGTGGACGGGCATAGGGTTCAAGCGTCATCCCTGACCATGACTGCGGTTGTCCGAGGCTTCATTAGTTCTGTCCTGAACCAACTAATCACACTAAAAGGGGGGTTAGCCCTATTAGTGATTTGTTCTTTTCGTCGCCTTTTACGACTGGCAGAACATACCGAAGGCCTATTCTTTTCCTGGGCCTCCACGGGGTTATTATTATTATTTCTTCCTTGTCTCAGACGTTATGTCTGGTTAAAAATGGAAGGTGACGTGGACCTTGACCGAGCGTGACTTCCTTTTAACTGTACGGTATATGTTACATTGCATTTAGATTTTTAGTATTATTGTTATTATTATTCCTGAGTGTGAAAAAATAATATGGTTCAGTATAATGTTTAGAATTAATTGCGCACACCCTGATAATAACCTGTGGTACCAAACTACTGGAATCTAATCAATTTCTTGGGAGGAAATTTAGCAGTTTATATCTATGTGAGTATTAGCATTGGTGTCATTACAGTGCAAGGTGTATATCTTGTACATTATCCACAATTGTGCATTGCTATGACAACACAGCAGAAAGTCTTCAGTGGTATATGCGACTGCTGTCTTTCTCGGCGTATTCCACTGATGAATTCCTCTCGGGTTATCAGCCGAGAGGTGGCGTCATCTTGTCGCAACGTTTCGATGAGTTTCGTACCCGTCATCTTCTGGCGAAGCATAATGCTTGGATAAAGACACGAAAGCTCAAACTAATGTGTGTAAACAGGGAAGACTGAAGTAGAGACTATTGTAATTAAAATTTTTTAAGAATATAGTGAAAAGAAAAAGCAGAAATGGCAAGTATTAAAGAGGCTACTGCTAGGATCGAAACTACGGTAGATAATATAGAAAAGAACTGCACAAAGTAAAAATTTTATAGCATTAGCTTCGATAGTGCACATCTGGAATGGTAGTAATTTTAATAAATTAGTGTTTAATTCTAAGGGGAACATGCATCCTGTGTCCTTTACAAATAGTTAAAAAACGACGGTTTACAGTAAACTGCATGGAGAAAGATAAACTGAGGAGGGCAAGTGCTTGCTTGATGGGAGAAAGTTTTGTTTGGAGAGCAGACACACCAATTAAGTATCACAATTTTGCGGTGTTTAGGTCAGTAAATATGGTAGAGTACTGGTCAAAAGGAAATCAAATGATACTGTAGAGCCTTTTAAAATGTCTTCATAGTGTGACAGGAGAAACAGGGAGAGTATTAAAATGTGAAAGTTGGATCAATATGCTGAAAGATTATGATGGTCCATGGAGTGAAAGGTCTTCTATAGAGGTATTTACGAGAAATTACTTTCAAATCTTCAAATAAAAGATTTGAATTGATAGGACATAATAATAAACTTAAATATTTTCTGAATAGCATGAGGGATGTAGACCGGTGGCAGACCAACTGTTCAAATAATAAAAATAGAGATTATGAGTGGTACCACGACAATAGGTATCATACAAGCAGAGTGAATGAAATAAATGTGGAGGTAGAGGAGGAAGAGATCGAATGAGTTGTAGTGGTAATAATATAGGTTACTACAGAGGGAGAGAGTCCCAGATCGGAAACAGATTACGGCAGTACTATGGCTCTATGCTGGGATGGGTCATACTGTCTGACACATGAGTGTTACAAGTTCCCATAGAGAAACAGGAAGCTTAGTAGTTTGTACTAGTGGTAATATTTGTTATGGTGATATGATGTGTTAATGTTAAAATTTGGTGATTGAGACTGATGTGAAATCTGTGGGGGAATGCATGGAAAAATTTTACCAGCTGTATGATGGAGTTGAAGAATACAAGGAGGAGCAGGGAGGTGGAAAGAAGGAAAAAGAATTGTTAAAAATTAAAACTATAGTATCGATGAAGAAAATATGTGTAAGTAGTAGTGAAAGGAAGATAAAAGAGTACAATAAGATGCACTTCCTTTCCACAGTTGCTTCCTAGAATTACAGAGGTAAGAGATAGGACGAAATTCTGAAATTTTTGAGGAGAAGACTACCACAGATTCTTTCAACTATGAAATAGATCTAGGTGATCAAGAGCAAGTTAATGTTTTAGTTATTAGGGGAAATGTGGCAACTTATAATGAGAACAAAATAGGTTCCTATACAATTAGAAAGGTGACAAAAGAAGCTATAAATCCCAAACTAAGTTGTACTGACAGATAATGTATTAGTAGTGAGCAATACCTATTACGTCAAGTAGGTGATGATGATGATGTTAGAGGTGGGCAGCCCTTTGTGAAAATTGTCGTCTATAATAGGGAAGACAGAGCCCTCTTCGGCACTAGTAATGAAATTCCCATAGTCACTGAAAGCAATTTCAATACCATAAATGAGCTTAATGGTATAATGAATATGTCAAAAATGGGACATCAAGTTGTATGTAGTACTGGTACATAAAGTAAATTTGTTAACCCACAAATAATTTAGCAATCTTAAATTCCAGGCACAATTTCGGAGTACTTCTTTTTGATTTGTAGTTTGAGTGTACCCATCATTATGAGTACGGATTCGTTAATGCATTGTAGAGCAGAAACTATATGTGGTATCAGTTTTCTTAGTTAGGAGAGTGGAGATTCAAAATTGAGAGTGAATTTTGAGGATTTGGCAGTTGATAGTAAAATTTTTTGGAACATGGGGAAGTTTTCTCCTACAAATCAGATAAAATTGGGAATTTTGAGTGTAGGCTAGATATAAAGACGCTTGATTGTTTTGAAAGAAAAACTTTCTATATTCCATTTACAATGAGATCAGCATCTTACAAAGAAATTGAAAGACTGGTAGAATGTGGAGTTTTTGAAAGCAGTAAACGAGGTTATAATAGTCCTCTGACCATTTTGTGTTAAAGGGATTTAGTGTGAGAGTAACTGAGCGGTGATGTCTGAATGGTGAGTACCTTAATTGAGGAGGAGACCAGATTGCCAGAAAACACTTATGAGATATTACAAAGACATTTAAAAATGAATTATATGATCAACTTTGACCTGACAAGTGGATTAGTGGCAAGCTCCACTTTGTAAGGAATATCGAAAATGTGCAGGCTTCTGGTGAATGGGAATAGTTGCCAGTATACTGTGGTATTACTTGGGTTCAGTATTAGTGTTTCAGTGATCATATGAGCTCTCAGCTGGAGTGAGTTCCAGAATAATGGTATATGTCAGTCACCTGTCGATTACAATTGAATCTTGAGAGAACATTGTAACCTTCTGCATGATGTGTTTCAATCCTAAAGAGAAGGGTTATGTCACTTAGATTAAGAATTGTGAGTTTGTCAGAAAATATATAAACTTTTAGGAAGAATCTTGTCCATTACTGATATTACTGTTGATCCAGAAATTATGAAAGCAATCAAATAATATTCAGCTCCAAATGTTCGAAAGCAGTTTAGTTCTTTTCTCTCTTTGTGTAATTTTTGTAGAAATGTTGTCTATGAACAAGTCTTTATCACCCCATAAGTATTAAAGTAGCTTTTGTTTGGGCAAATGAGTGTCAAAATGCTTTTAATGAACTTAATGAGATTTATAAGCAGAGGATTTTGCACCATCCTAACCTCAGTTGGCCATTTTATTTAAGAACTGAATCGAGTGAGTATGACATTGTTGTGGAACCGTTCCTAAATTTTGGAGCTGAGGCTATGGAAGATCAGAGAAAAATTGCTTTTCCAACCAGGTGACTAACTAGGTATGAGAAAAATTACAGTCTGAATGAATGAGAGGCTTTAATTATTATTTGTGTATTCCAAAAGTTCAGATTTACATAATTTATACTGACCATAGAGCCCTTATATTTACAAACAACTGAGATTGATGCATTCACATTTAATAAAGTAAATGGATGCAAACCATAAGAAATTGTATACTTTCTCACAATGTGGTGAAAATGAAGAATAACTATATTAAAATATGTGGCATATGTCATACAGCCAAAATTAGAAACCAAACATGCAGACTTCCCACACAAAATGCGAATCTGCATGATCTGAAGCCAATATTAGCGATAGATTTCTATGACATTTTACTGAAGGTGAGGGGGTTTTTACCTGTATTTTTCCTGTTGGTGGTGTTCTCTGAATTTGTAAACCTCTATCCTCTACCGAAAGCAACTACTAGAACGGTCTTGACTAAGCTAGAAAATGACTATTTTCAGAAATTTGGGAAACCTAAAGGCACACTTTCTAACAATGGATAGCATTTTAGCTTAGTAAATGGAAAGAACGGCTTGCCAATCATGGTGTACCGGTACTACTTACTTCCTCCTATCATCTGGCAGGAAATCCTGCAGATCGTTGTATGAGGGAAATCAGCAGGCTATGCCAAACATACTACAGCAAGAGATATACTTCATTGGTTCATGGAGTTATATACTAGGGGACGTTCAGGATATAATTTATGGTGTTATTTATGATATAATGAGGTTTACTCGTTATGAGATTATGAAAGGTTAGAGATCTTTGAATTTGATGGAGGGAAAAATATTCCTTCCCTCCTTCAAATGAGTTAAGTTGTGAAAAGAAAAAGTAGTGAGAGAGACAATTGGTAGAGAATAAACTGTTAGAGGGAGAAATGCTGTAATGATAAGAGAAAGGTATGGATATTGAAGTCAGGGTCTGCTGTTATCTCATTCTGGAAACTTCCCCCAGGCTGTGGCTAAGCCATGTCTCCGCAATATCCTTTCTTTCAGGAGTGCTAGTTCTGCAAGGTTCGCAGGAGAGCTTCTGTAAAGTTTGGAAGGTAGGAGACGAGATGGTGACAGAAGTCAAGCTGTGAGGACCGGGTGTGAGTCGTGCTTCGGTAGCTCAGATGGTAGAGCACTTGCCCACGAAAGGCAAAGGTCCCGAGTTCGAGTCTCGGACAGGCACACAGTTTTAATCTGCCAGGAAGTTTCGTATCAGCGCACACTCCGCTGCAGAGTGAAAATCTCATTCTGGATATATGAAATTGATAATGATATATTGAAATTTTTTTAATGTGTAAAACAGACCATTTGTAGTAGCCAGTATACCTTACCAGAACGCTTTCTACTCGGTTTATCTTAAATCAAAGAAGAAGTTAGCCCTTAAGAATGTAGGGGGACGCCATTTAAGGTAGAGGAAATTTCATAGCATCGTTAGCGTTACTGTACCAGTAGTTCCATGTTTCTGAATTTGTCTGCATCCAAACAGAAAAATAACACCAATAAAAGTAATAGAAAAGAAGAATAAGTGGCGTTGGAATGAATCATTTTCCTTTTAAAGACAAAAAATATGAACTTGATGAATGTGGTAGTTTATGAATGTAGTATTTGTGATCCAGATGGTGGGCCTATTTCCAGTATTGGTAACATAAATCAGGGAGAGATTTAAAGATGAGTTCTTATATACAAGATTTTGCAGCATCATAGATTCAAATATTATTTTGGTAGTGGGAAGATAAACTGGTGCATGGTGTGAGTTGTTTGGTAATATGATAAAAGATTTAATCAGTAACTTGGGTAATCAGATCTGAGTTGTTAAGCACACTACTGCTGGCAGTAGCCTCCAACACATGTGAGACAATATAAGGAAGATACTTACAATTACAAACAGTGAGGCAACTCAGTTTTGAGTATGTTAAATTGCCCATAGCAATTGTATGTAGAAACTTACCGTTATTGGTACTCTACAGTTACAGAGTAATATGTTGACAAAACTGAAAGACGTTTGAAAGTTCCTTGATATAATCCATCGTGGCGGTGCTGGTCTCTCGCATCATCCCCTACGCTCCTTGGAGTATTGGACCTCATTATCATCATCATCGATTATTTGTTTTTCTAGATGGGTTAAATTGTAACAATTCATACATTTATTTCTAATTTTGAGAACTAGTGGTGGCCATTTCCTCTTTCATTGAATTTTTGTGCATTTTTTCTCTCACTCTATATTCATTACAGTCAGGTAAATTTCATATTAATTCAGGATGTACTCTATAACTCACATATGTTACACTGAATATAAATTTTCACATTTAAAGTATAACACAAAAATTAAAAATAATTAATTCTAAAAGATAGTCTTATGAAGTGAGTTCTCTTGCTTCATGCGGAAATATTTTGTGTTGAAAGGTTCTTGGGAACACTTCACGATCAAACTGGGAGCACATGTAAATATATGGATAAATAAGAAGGAATTTTTTTCTTTTTTTCCTTGTGCTTTTTTCTGCTCCGTACATATACCTTTGATGTTTTAGAATCCTCTCTTGTGGTGTCACCGCCAGACACCACACTTGCTAGGTGGTAGCTTTAAATCGGCCGCGGTCCATTAGTACATGTCGGACCCGCGTGTCGCCACTGTGTGATCGCAGACCGAGCGCCACCACAAGGCAGGTCTCGAGATACGGACTAGCACTCGCCCCAGTTGTACGGACGACGTAGCTAGCGATGCACACTGACGAAGCCTCGCTCCTTTGCCGAGCAGATAGTTAGAATAGCCTTCAGCTAAGTCAATGGCTACGACCTAGCAAGGCGCCATTAGTAACATTGCATGTATCTAAAGAGTCTCACTTGTATCGCCACAATCTCCAGATGTACCAAAAGCATGGATTAAAGTTAAGTATTACAGAAGCTACGTACTTTTCTTTGTAGCAATCATTACGTATCGTGTTTCAGACCTCACGCACCCTCGTTGGCTTAGCGTGTGCCTGTCGGCTTCCTCTCATTGTGTCTAGGCTGTCTTGTCTAGACACAACATTTCTTATTTTGTTCTATAATATGAAGCGTTACTACAGTTTGTTATATTTGTATTGCTACATGAATCTCCTCGTAACTCAGTACTCAAAAGTTCTAAAGCTATGGCGTACGCGCGACTTACGTTGTATATTCGTACTAGACAGAATCACAAGGAAACTCAGGACTGCGTTTCTATTGTTCAAACCACGGTTTAAGGTAAACTTCAACGTGAACATTATGAAACAACATACTGCACAGTGTAAGTACTTTTAACTTCGCAGAATACTATAATCAGCCGTGACAATGTATATGCGAATAGACTGTGATTGTCATGGGACTGGACTCTTTGCACTTAACTGAGTTGCGCGAACTAATGTACTTTAATAACTGATCCCGTTAACTGCTCAATGCATTGCTGCGCGAATTACAACATTAAATGTTGTCGTGAATACTTAAAAACTGATTGATGAGTGCCATTCGGAATTTGCGATCGTGATAGCTAAAAGCTAGCTGGTTGTAATTTCGTGAACTGCAAGTTAATGTGAGTTGCAAACTGATTTAAAACTCTGTACGGATCATTGGTAACGGTATCATGTATGTAAGAAACTTTACTGTTGGGCATATACAACATTGGATTTATGCAGCAAAGATTACATCCGACCGCACTTTGATAGGACGAACGGCAAGGAGGATGACATTAGCGCATGGAGAAACTTATACCAAGCAAAAAGATGTACACAAGAAAAATTCGTGACTGATGGAAGTACAACAATTATGCCACCAGTGAAACACAACCGCCGCTGGTATCGCAACGCAACGACCACATACGTACAGAGAAGCTGCAACGCCTATAAAGTATTTCAAAGTGTTTCTAATATATTGTTATTTTCTATGTAGTTTTTATCAGTATCTATGTTGCTTAAAAATAAAAGTAGTTTCGGTAAAGAGAGGTGGTAATCATTGTTGACAATTTTCAGTCGACCCTAAATATTTGTTATTACAAATCAGACTAAGAACAGCCGACCAGTTGCAAAGGATAAAGCAATCTTTACCTAGGTTTCAATAGATATAAATCTATCTTCTTCAGAAGATGCCTGGGGACAATGAACATCGTAATATATTAAGGTATGAAACATGAGTCAAGAATAAAGTTTAACATATATTAGGAAAATATTGTATTACAAGATGTGAGAAAGATTCTTGGTACTTACAGTATTATAACAACATGAAGTGATATGTCCTTATCGTTTAGGCAAACATCTGCATAGTTACATTAATCATATAAAATATAGCCCTGACAACAGGGTTTGTCAAACAAATAAAATAGGTACATAGAAGTTGCAGAGCGCCTAAGCGACTGAGTAAAATCGGCCAGCGTAGTAGCACAGCGGCCAGGGCAGGTGGCGCTCATGTCGCGAACTATGTGCCGATAGGCGTACTGAAGTAACATTTGAAACATCAATTTTAAATGCGTTCTTAAATAGAGTGATAATAAATAAATTGGCAAGCATTTGACACTCCCGTTATGACATTGTGGGAGGTATAGGAACAATAACGTAATACATACATCAAAAAGACAGGTGGCGCTTCCGCCGTGAGTTACATGCAGTGGTCTATATAGCCAAAATATAAAGTTATATTACCATATTAGTGAAGCCCATAGAACGTATATAAGTCAAACCATCAAGAACAATCAGTAATGGCTTTTAAGAAAATTACGAGACCTGGTCTACAATCCAGTTACTACGTAATATAGAATAAGAGAAAATTACATGGGGGCCGCTGTAGTGGCAGCCATATATCGTGAAAAGAACACATTATATAAACGATAGTAAACTGGAGGATTTGAAAGTGCATTATAGCTTCCTGAGGAAATAGACTACTGAGGTTACTAACATTAATGTTATACATTACACAGTACGGGTTTAAAGCCTTCAAAAAATTGTTTACAAGCAAGGTTCAACTGATCATTCAGAATATTGCCGTCTTTGAGCTCTAGATGTGTAAAGATAAATAGCTCTTCCCACAGATCTAGTCTCCGTCCTTTGACCTGTCTATGTAGGATAACCGTGTCTTCTAACTGTTTAGGCGTATGGCCGGTTATCAAGAGGTGTTCAGCAAAGGTAGAGTTGCGAATATTCGTTCCTTTTTTACCTAACAGATGTTCTTTATATCGTGTTTTCACAGCTCTGCCGGTTTGACCAATATAATAAGAGGGGCAGTTATTACAGGTTAGCTTGTAAATACCTGAATTAGAAAACCAATCGCTGGCAATCTCTACTGACTGTACAAGATTTCTTTTTAAACTGTTATCTGTAGAAAAGGAGACGTTACAGTTATATTTTTTATTCAGAAGACGTTTAATCCTATACGATAAGTTACCCAGGAAAGGGATGGAAATAAATTTTTTAGTTTCTGTGGTATCCGTGGGGAGAATATTTCTCAAAGTCGAACATTTTTGGGAGATTTTCTTATTGAGCAGGTAATCAATCATATTCTGGTTATACCCATTATTAACCGCAATCGCTTTGATGACATTCAATTCCTTTTTTTGATCCGCAGGTGATAAAGGAGTGGTTACCATTCGGTGAATGGCGGAATGAAAAAATGCCAATTTGTGAGCTTTTGGATGGGTTGAGTCAGCAGGAATGACATTATCAGAATATGTTTCCTTGCGGAAGATATTAAAATGGAAGGAATTATCTTCTATAGAAATTGTTAAATCGAGAAAATTAAGTTCACGTTTATCATTTTGAAGTTCTTTTGTGAAGGAAATTTTTTCATGTAAACCGTTGAAAGTGTTAAAGAGATGCTCTAACTCATGATCAGTGCCATCAAAAGCAATGAAAATGTCATCAACATACCGTGCATAATAGCGGATTTTGTGGCGTAATTCTGAACTTGAATTGAAGAACGTTGTTTCTAGGGCGTTAATGAAAACCTCTGCTAGAATACCGGCGAGGGGGCTACCCATTGCTAGACCATCTGGTTGTACATACATTTTCCCGTTAAATGTGAAGTAATTGTATTTTAAAATGACCTTGAGCAAACCAATGAGTTCGGCAATCTGAGTTTCACTTAATTTTTTGTGTTTAAGAAGATTCTCTTTTACAAGGTCTATGGTTTCATCAACCGGAACATTTGTGTAAAGGCTGACGATGTCAAAGGACACCAGTCTAGTGTCAGGTGTACAACTTATAGATTGAATATTGTTAATTAATTCCTTACTGTTTTTTACAGAAAAATTATTTTCAAAAGTGAAAGCATCTTTAATTTTAAAATGGAGGCGCCTAGCAAGTGTGTGATGTGGACTGCCTATACCATTCACTATAGGGCGGATCGGGTGATTTTGTTTATGCAGTTTAAACTGACTTCTAAGCACTGGTGGTTTAGGGTTCATATTTATAAGCCCTTTCTTTTGGAACTTATTGAACAAGCTGACGGAATTCGTTAAAGTACGCCGGATTTCATTTTGCAGTTCAGTAGTAGGATCTACAGTAACCTCAGTGATGTCGTTTTCCTCAAAAAACTTTACAGTCTTCTCTATATATTCATTTTTATAAGCCACGACCACGGTGTTCCCTTTGTCACTCTTAGTGATTAATGCGTCGTGCTCTCTAAGTTTATGATTAATGCTTTTTATTATACTATATTCGCCCGATTGCTTATTAGGAGATAATTTAAATTTCTTTTTCTATTATGTTGTTACATTCGTAGGCACATTTGACTTGCTCCGTTTTCTCTAATTTCAGAGATTCTAAACCGATTTTTAGATCTACAATGAGATTACAAATAACTGGATATTTATCGAGTTTAGCAGGCAAGTTATATTTAAGGCCTTTACACAACAAGTCATTTTCGGCCAGCGTAAAAGAAATATTGGTTTTATTTAGTACTCTATCGTAAAATAGGTGCTTAACACTATTGTCTGCTGTGTTATCACTTTTACTTGTGGTCCTATTACTAAACTTTAAAAGCTTTCTTTCATGTCTGGCCTTGATTATTTCTTTACGATTAGAGAGCCATTCATTAATACTATTCCACAGGTGGTCAATTTGAAAATTACAAAGATCTTTAAAGGCTTTAGTTATTACCATTTACATTCTCTGTCTTATTTATTTATTTTGTAGTAGTTGTTATTGCATGTGTTTTACCTATTCTTTGATATCTTCGTGTATGTGGATAGTGATTTATTAGACATATTTACGTGTTTTACTGTGGTATATGCCGGCCAGTGTAAGTTACAGTGTTCACCGTCAAATCCGATCTCCGACCAATCACAGCAAAGCTACTCGCTTGCTATTGGTGCAAGTCACGTTACCGGCAGAGAGTGGCAGTAGTAGTAGTGGTAGTAGTAGTAGTAGCAGCAATAGATTTATTCATCTGTAGATTTCTTTTTTACAAGGGTATAGGGCATGTCAAAATATTTACACGTTTACATCAATTTAAAACAAGCTAATGTATTTACAAACTTATAGTTAGAGACAGTCATTAGATTTACTCCTGGTATGCAGTACTTTTTTACAAATAACTTATTAAGTTATGTAATGCATCACTGTTGACTGATATCTCACTATCAGTCACTGCCCATTGTTTCATAACACTTCACTCACTACACACACACACACACACACACACACACACACACACACACACTGGTGATCTCTGGGCCATTTTCCGTACCGCAACTTCCCATTAACTATCCTGAAAATCTGAGTCAGCTTCCGTTCATAATGAGTGAGATGTTGAGCTCAGAAAGAGGAAGAGTTGTTAGTATTGCGCTATGCATACCTTGGGGGTAAGTATTCCTACTAAAGGAAAAAAGAAGGGGAAAAAACATGAAGTGGAGGTATTACGTGGAATGTTGGATGTTTTATAAGTATTATTGTTATTTATTTGTATAACTTTTTTTTTATCAAACCCCTACTCTGTGTTTATCTAAGTAATCCTTTAATGTATTAAAATTGTTGCATAACAGGTACTTTTTAGCTGTCTTTTTAAATAAGTGTATTTTTCCAATTTCTTTAATCTCTTTTAGTAATCTATTATACAGTTTTATTCCTTGGTAGAAAATGCTGTTTTGAGTTTTATGCTAATTTTTTGTGGTAAATGTAAGGTGAGTCTATCTCTTGTTGCATGGTCATGGACAGAGCTGTTTGTGCACTAATTACCAATGTTATTTTTGATGTGTACAACTGACTGATAATGTATTCACATGTAGCAGTTAAAATCCCTAGTATTTTGAAAAGATCTTTATCATGAGCTCGACTAGTATTTTTGCTGATTATCCTTATGGCTATTTTCTGGTGTTTGAAAATGGTGTTCATATTTTGTGGATTTGTTCCCCAAAAAGATTGCCATAGCTAAGAATTGAGTGTACATATGAATAGTATGTAACTAAAATACACTGGATGCTACACACTCATGATAGGATTCTAAGGGCATAGCATGCTGATGACATTCTGTTTGCAAATACCTTTGTTTATTCACACCACTTCAACTGACAATCAATATCCATTCCTAGAAATTTTGCATTTGTTACACAGTCTGTAGAGGTGTCATCTAGATTTCAGTTAACATTGTCATTTTTGCTCTTCATGGCATTAGTTTTCTTTACGTTCAATATCACTTTATTGCTTATTGACCAATCATAAACTTCCTTGAGAGTTTCATTTGCTTTCTCGGCGAGGAGCTCTCTTGTTTTCTCAGTGACTATATTATTGCTGTCGTCAGCGACGAGAATTTTTTAATCCTGAGTAACACTACTGGGAAAGTCATTGATGTATATCAGGAACAGTACTTGTCCTACTATGCTGTTTTGTGGAACCCTTATATTAATGTATTTTGATTCTGATAAGTGTTTTACCAGGTATTTAGGTCTATTTGAAATATGTGTTATCTCTACTCTTTCTACCCTATCTGTTAGGTATGATCGAAACTAGTCATTAGCTATCCCTCTTATTTATAATGCTTCCAATTTATTTAATAGAGTATTGTGGTCGACTGTATCAAACGCCATAGAAAGGCCCGTAATCTACCTTTACAATCAATTCGAACTCACATTACGGCATTCTCATTATCAAGCGTGAATTTACTTTTATCTTACAGCTATAAATCCACAGAGTTATAGCCATTTCGTTAATTATTTACGGGCGTTTCTTGTTTTATGTTCTTTCCGTGTTTGTTGGCAACTCTGATGTGCTTATTTTCGTTAAATCTGGAAGTAAAACAGGTCGCTTCGAATTTAAATAAACGGAATTCACGATCAAAATTAGGCAGAGTAGTATTGTGGGAACTGTTTCATTCACCTATGGCTCAATTCATGACAGAACTAGGTAACATAGATGGTTATGGCTTAATTTCTTTCTACTACTTAGTCCTTTTCTTGACAGGAGCCGACTGAACGGTCTCTTCGAATGATCTGATTCACAGCTTTCGAGCGCTGTCTATGGCTGACAAAGACGCTAAGCCAGATGCAGCCGTTCGCTCCGCTCTACAGGAAGCCACACAAGATCTGGTTATTCAGAGAGAGTGTGATTACTGGTAGTGGGGAGGACCATCGTCATGCACGTAATTGGGCTCCTTACTGATATCACGCGAAGAACAGAGGAACCTACAGCACCAGCCATAAGGGGCCTAAAAATCCGAGGATGGCTTTAACTGGTAATAATTAACAAATATTATTGTACAATTACAATGAAACCCAGACCATTAGTTGCGTACAAGCGTTGATAAATATCAACGGGGACAATCGACAAATTGTGCTCCGACTGGGACTCGAACCTAGGCTCTCATGTTTAAATACCAGACGCTCTATCCTGCTGAGGCGTCGAGGACACAGAAGGCAGTGCTACTGCAGGGACTTATCTCCGGCAAGCTTCCTCTGAGACCCACACTTCCAACTTACTGTCCACAGACTACATTTGTAGTGCCCTGCCCACTGTACTCATTACTCGCGGCAGTCAATCTACCGATTTCCGTAAGAGTTTGAGCAATGTGCATCCGCACTGAAGAAGATCATTGGCCGGTAAGCCTTATCTGTATGAAGATGGTATCTGTTCTTTAGGACATGTCTGAAAGAACAGATACCACCTTTATATTTAAATAATATTGTGATCTCGACTGTTGTTTTAATCACAGTTAGCACCAGATCGCTACGTTCCGTAGACAATACTGTCTTAATTTATGTTCAGTATGGAATGCTGCAAAACGAACACAGGGAGTGGGTAGACATAGCAACGATGGTATTAGAGCTGTAAAGTGTCGTAGTTGTGTTGGATAAGAGCTCAAAGGAAAACTGAAGCTCAAATTGCTATAGGTACCAAACCCTGGTTAGACCTGGAGGTAATTTGGGTCCAAATTATTAGGGACCGCATAACGATGTCCAGAAAGATAGTCTAGGTACAGTTAATGGCGGCAGTTTTGCTGGTCTTAGAAGTAGTTTGTATTATGGTGACATTATACTCGAAAACCGGAATAAATTAATATTTGGCTCCGTGTAACGACAACGCCCCGATTCATGTGATTCAGTTGCCGAACAGTTTAAGGAAAACTTGAGTATCATCTGATACAGTACCCCACTCAGCAAATTATAGATGCTGATAACTTCTCAATACGTTTGAAAAAATACAGGTTCAAAACCTGCCGTAATTATAAAACGTCGTCAGAAAATCCGGTGTATTCCATCAACGAAAATTATTTTGAGCAATTAGTTCAGAGCCGGCCACTGTGGCCGATCGGTTCTAGGCGCTTCAGTACGGAACCACGCTGCTGCTACGGTCGAAGGTTCGAATCCTGCCTCGAGCATGGACGTGTGTGATGTCCTTAGGTTAGCTAGGTGTAAGTAGTTCTAAGTGTAAGGGACTGATGACCTCGGAATTAACTCCCATAGTGCTTATTAGAGCCTTTTGAACCATTTTGAATTAGTTGAGAAATCCAGGCTAAATGTAAAAGGTTGCCTAAACATATTTGGCCTCTTACATCAAGTAATCCTTGGCAAATATGGATCATATGACGGATACAGGGCTACAGTGATATGAAATTAAAAAAAAAAAAACTGATGAAAGTTCGCTTGGCATCTTCCTAAAAGATTTTCACTGCTTCCCAACTAACTATGTAGGTTTAGATGAGATGTTGCTTAAATTCAAATAATTGTATCTGAAGCTACTGACACCGTTACAACAAAATAATTAATAAAATGTGTTGTTGAACTCCTGTGGTACTCGAAACAGCTCAGAACACGGGTACTAATGACAATGCCATTAAATCTGAGCTACTAATTAAGATTTTCCGTATTCTCTTTACCAAAGCAGATGAAACTAGTGTTCCAGAATTCGAATCAAGGACAACTGCAAAATTAGAAGTAGAAATCCATGGTATACCGAAGTAGTTTAAATCAGTCAATAAAGGCATGTCTTCCGGGGCAGAAAATACACTAATTAGGTACTTTTCTGAATATTCTTATAGATCAGTCCCATATTTAGTAATGCTACACAAGAACTGGTTCAACGAAAGATCCATACCATAAGCTTCTAAAGTTTCACATGCCACACCAATACTCAAGAAAGGAAATGGGAGTAATCTGATGAACTGCAGACCTAAACACTGACGTCGATTTGCAGCAGTGATTTGTGCCACATACTGTGTACGAACTAATGTTTCTCGAAGGTAACGGTCTATTGACACATAGCATAGACTCAGAAGATACTGTTCTTGTTGAAAACAACTAGTTCTTTATTCTCACGAAGTTGTGACTGCAGTCAACATTGGATCTCAAATGGATTCGTTATTTCTAGATGGGTTGTAACAACATTCCACACAAGAGACATCTAAAGAAACTTTGTGCCTGTGGAGTATTATTTTACTTGTACAACAGTATTGTGATTTCCAGCAGAAAGGTCAAACTGCGCAGTAAGCGAAAGAAAACCATTGAGAGTGCGAGAATTGATGTACTGTCTATATATACATATAGTTAATTTAATTCACTGTTAATTTATTTAACTATTAATTTAAATTAAGTTTAAGTCTCTACGAAACCTTGAGTGCGTGATTCCTACTCGCAGCTGATCAATATCTGCTTACGATACGTATGCCAAATACACACATCAAGAAAAGTCTTGCATCACCACGGTTCCCAGAATTTCTGAAGAAAGACATTGACTGTGGATATTGTATCACAGACACAGTCCGGTTGAGTATTCAGAGAAGTCACTAAACCCGCCAAAAGATATAAACAACTATGCATGAGCAGTGCCCATTTGGCAGAGGGCTCAGACAGCCGAACAGATCCAGCCATTCCAACACGAAGGAGGTACAGGGTTCGTAATGTCCGAAGTTCAAGCATGCCTAGATGGTCAATACAATGGTTCGATAGCGTCCGCATTGCTACTGTGTGTTGGAGGGGCTCTCAACAAGGAAAGTTTCCAGGTGTCTGTGAGTGAACCTAAGCAATGTTGATCGACATTGAGGAGATACAGAGAGACAGGAACTGTTGATGACATGACTCTCTCAGGCCGCCCAAGGGCTACTACTGCAGTGGATGATCGCTACCTATGGATTATGGCTCTGCGGAACCCTGACAGCAACGCAACCATGTTGAATAATGCTTTTCGTGCAGCCACAGGACGTCGTGTTGCGACTCAAACTGTGCGCAATAGGCTGCATGATGCGCAACTTCACTCCCGACGTCCATGGCGAGGTCCATCTTTGCAACCACGACACCATGCAGCGCGGTACAGATGGGCCCAATAACAAGCCGAATAGACCGTTCGGGATGGCATGACATTCTCTTCACTGATGAGTGTCGCATATGCAATCAACAAGACAGTCGTCGGAGACGTGCTTGGAGGCAACCTGGTCAGGCTGTACGCCTTAGCCACACTATACAGCGAGTGCAGCAAAGTGGAAGTTCCCCTCGGTTTTGGTGTGGCATAATGTGGAGCCGACGTATGCCGTACGGCTGTACGATATGTGAATGCCATCCTCCGACTGATAGTGCAACCATATCGGCAGCATATTGACGAGGCGTTCGTCTTCATGGACGACAATTCGCGTCCCCATCATGCACATCTTGTGAATGACTTCCTTCAGGATAACGACAACGCTCGACTAGAATGGCTAGCATGTTCACCCGACATGAACCCCATTGAACATGCCTGGCATATACAGAAAAAGGCTGTTTATGGAATACTTTACCAAAAAATGGTTCAAATGGCTCTAAACACTATGGGACTTAACATCTGAGGTCATTAGTCCCCTAGACTTGGAACTACTTAAACCTAACTAACCTAAGGACATCACACACATCCAGGCTCGAGGCAGGATTCGAACCTGCGATTGAAGCAGCAGCGCGGTCCCGGACTTAAGCGCCTAAAACCGCTCTGCCACAGCGGCCGGCAAGACTTTACCCACCAACCACTCTGGATCTACGCCGTATCGTCGTTGCGGAGTGGGATAATTTGGACGAACAATACCTTGATTAACTTTTGGATGGTATGACACGGCGAATACAGCCATGCATCAATGCAAGAGGGCGTGCTACTTGTTATTACAGGTATTGGTGTGTACTGCAATTTGGACCACCACCTTTGAAGGTCTCGCTGTGTGGTGATACAACATTCAATGTGTGGTTTTCATGGGCAATAAAAAGGAAGGAAATGATGTTTATCTAGTTCTCTGTTCTAATTTTCTGTGCAGGCTCCAGAATCCTCGGAACCGAGGTGATGCCAAACGTTTCTTAATGTGTGTATTAATTATTTTTAGAAAATTTAATGTCTTGGATTTTTACAAGAAATATTCACTGAAGAGCCAAAGAAACTGGTACACCTGATTAATATCGTGTAGGGCCTCGCCAGCACCCAAAAGTGCCGCAACACAGTGTGGCAAGGATTCGGCTGGTACTCGAGCGAATTGACACCATGAATATAGCAGGGTTGTCCTTAAATCCGCAAGAGTACGAGGGGAAGGAGATCTGTTCTGAACAGCACGTTGCGAGGCATCCCAGATTTGTTCAATACTGTTAACGTCTGGGGAATTGCTCACAGGCGGATGTGTTCCTGGAACCTCTCTGCAACCATTGTGGACGTGTGGGGTGCTACATTGTCCATTGCCCAAGTCCGTCGGAATGCACAATGAATATGAATGGCTGCAGGTGATCAGAGAGGTTGCTTACGTACGTGTCACCTGTCAGAGTCGTATCTAGACGTATCAGGCGTTCCACATCAGTCCAACTGCAGAAGGCCCATAACATTACAGAACATCCACCAGCCTGAACAGTCCCCTCCTGACTCGCATAATCCATGGATTCATGAGGTTGTCTCCATACCCATATACATCGATCCGCTCGGTACAATATGAAACGAGACTCTTCCGACCAGGCAACATGTTTCCAGTTATGAACAGTCCAATTTTGGCGGTGACGGGTAGAGGAGAGGCGTTAAGCTTTGTGTCGCGCAATCGTCGAGGGTACACGAATGGGCCTTCGGCTTAGAAAGCCCATATCGATGATGCTTCGTTGAATGGTTCGCACGCTGACACTTGTTGACGGTCCAACAGCGTGACAGAAGTGCAACCCTTCCGTACATTACTGCATATTTCAATGTTGGGCCATCAACATTGAAATCCGTGGTAATTTGTGAAAGGGTTGCACTTCTGGCACGTTGAACGATTCTTGTCAGTCTTCGTTGGTAGCGTTCTTGCAGGATCTTTTTCCGGCCGCAGTGATTTCGGACGTTTGATATTTTACTGGATTTCTGATATTTACGGTACACACGTGAAATGGTCGTACGGGAAAATCCCCACTTCATCGCTACCTTCTAGATGCTGTGTCCCATCTCTCGTGCGCGGATTATAACACAAGGTTCTAACTCACTCAAATGTTGATAACCTGCCATTGTAGCAGCAGTAACCGATCTAACAACTGCGGTGACAGCATCGCCTGTTTACATTCTCTGTGTTTGAATATACATGCCTATAACAGTTTCTTTGACGTTTCAGTAACAAGAAGAAATCTTAATATTGAAATTTCTGTCCTCTGGTCATGTTCGTTTGAAGGTAAAGGCAATCAGTGCATCTTTCAAAAGGCAGTGTGCCATTTTAAAGAGCTCGAATCAATAAGAAATTCGTCGCTGTCCATCACGCCAGTGTGGCGACTGGACCTGGCAACAGTCCCGACCACAACATGGTTGAGAATTTTTGTTCAAGGGTGATACTTACAGCAATAAGAAAGAGGTAGTAGAGGCCATGGTTCAGTGATGAAACCAGAAGATTTCCCACATTTGGCAGACTCGATGCAGCTCAAAATCTATGCAGTGACAAGTTCAAAAGGACATCCTGCGAAAGACTGAGACGAATTGCAATTACTTTTTACCGAATAATTTGTGGCTTCCTAGAATGGTTGGGTTGTGAGTATTTTGTATAGTTCATATTTAAAATCTATTAAAACCTTACATTTTAACTAAAATTTTCGAACAGTGGACACTAGGTAAAATATTTGGAAAATTAATAGTGAATCATAATTAATATTTCAACTAGAGTAAACTCCTCAATACGACATGCAGTGAACCATTAACGCTACTTCAGTGTAGACTATGTCCGAAATTTATACTTGCGGATGTATACGCCAGATACCTCATTATTAAGTCTCCGGAATGCAGATAAAGAACGGAGCGGTTCAAAGAAGAATGCTAATGAATGCTCTCGAAAAGATCCTTTCACAGTATTGAAAAATGCACAAAAAATCGTGACAGTCGGTATTCATGTTACAGTCGCAAGATATTGTTATTGTTGTTGTTGTTGTGGTCTTCAGTCCTGAGACTGGTTTGATGCAGCTTCCATGCTACTCTATTCTGTGCAAGCGTCTTCATCTCCCAGTACCTACTGTAACCTACATCCTTCTGAATGTGCTTAGTGTATTCATCTCTTGGTCTCCCTCTACGATTTTTACCCTCCACACTGCCCTCCAGTCCTAAATTGGTATTCCCTTGATGCCTCAACACATGTCCTACCAACCGATCCCTTCTTCTAGTCAAGTTGTGCCACAAACTTCTCTTCTCCACAATCGTATTCAATACTTCCTCATTAGTTATGTGATCTACCCATCTAATCTTCAGCATTCTTCTGTAGTACCACATTCCAAAAGCTTCTATCCTCTTCTTGTCCAAACTATTTATCGTCCATGTTTCACTTCCATACATGGCCACACTCCATACAAATACTTTCAGAAATGACTCCTGACACTTAAATCTATACTCCAAGTTAACAAATTTCTCTTCTTCAGAAACGCTTTCCTTGCCATTTCCAGTCTACATTTTATATCTACTTCAAGCATCATCAGTTATTTTGCTCCCCAAATAGCAAAATTCCTTTACTACTTTAAGTGTCTCTTTTCCTAATCTAATTCCCTCAGCATCACCCGACTTAATTCGACTACATTCCATTGACCTCGTTTTGCTTTTGTTGATGTTCATCTTATACCCTCCTTTCAACGTACTATTCATTCCACTCAACCGCTCTTCCAAGTGCTGGTCTGTCTCTACAGAATTACAATGTCATCGGCGAACCTCAAAGTTTTTATTTCTTCTCCATGGGTTATAATACCTACCCCGAATTTTTCTTTTGTTTCCTTCAGTGCTTGCTCAATATACAGATTGAATAACATCTTGGAGAGGCTACAACCCTGTCTCACTCCCTTCCCAACCACTGCTTCCCTTTCATGTCCCTCGACTCCTATAACTGCCATCTGGTTTCTGTACAAATTGTAAATAGCCTTTCGCTCCCTGTATTTTACCCCTGCCACCTTCAGAATTTGAAAGAGCGAATTCCAGTCAACATTGTCAAAAGCTTTCTCCAAGTCTACAAATGCTAGAAACGTAAGTTTGCCTTTTCTTGATCTAGCTTCTAAGATAAGTCGTAGGGTCAGTATTACCTCACATGTTCCAACGTTTCTACGGAATCCCAACTGATCTTCTCCGAGGTCGGCTTCTACTAGTTTTTCCATTCGTCTGTAAAGAATCAGCGTTAGTATTTTGCAAAATACTAATGCAAGGTTATATAATACATGATTTTCCTTCTTGTAGTCTACACAGCCTTTAGTATGAATAAACTTTCCTAGCACAAAGTTAAAAGAAAAATCGATACAGCAGCAAATCACCCGGAATTTGCTGGTTGTAATCGCTTGGCCAGTTACACACTGATTGGCCGAACCTCATACATACGAAGCCAGATGCCATTTTCTCCACTTTCTCATCAGTACGCTGTTAGTTAAGCTAGGGTTTAGGAATCAGTCATAGCTTTCCGAACAATGCCATGTGAACTTTTCAAATAACTCATACTCATATTTCCTCTGTTGCATGTGACTGGGCCGATTTCGGATAAGTGTGTAAACTCACAGAATAGTGTCAAACCGTAAGGTGAAACTGGGTTTTCACGGGGGTTAGAACCTTGTCTTCCGGCTCGTCCATACTGAGTTCATCGGAACTTGCACAAGGAGAGAATAAATGCGTACGAAATACTTTATAATGCCCACCTTCTTCTGTACACAAAATTATTTCTCTTCTTAGTAAATATTTTCCGCTGTTCGCAATTTTTGACAACCATGCATTTACCCCGCAGGCTGCACAGCCGTTAATTTTATGACTCGCTGTCATTTCGAGTAAAGACAGTAGGAAAGGTAAGTAAATCGCATCATTAATCTCACCTAACAGTTATAGAACGGTGCGGTCTGCTGATTACTTGTTCTCATGGAAGGTCAGCACCGCGTTTCAGAAAGAAGGATCCACCCAGCGGCATACCTAGCGACCGGCCGAGCACCTGCTGAATTATTGAAACGTATCGACCCTGCGTCGCAGCAGCCGTTCGCCAGGTAAACAATCCGCCAGCAGAGAACCCATCGAGTGTCGGATTTCTCACACCATGAGCAATTCACACGTGCGCAGATGCGCAGTGATGGGATCGACACCATCCACAAAATTTCCGACGATGTAGATTCAGAGTTCTTGTAGAAGAATTCTGTGATATGCGATTCCTTGCAACCGATCACTTTAATATTGATGCTAGAACCAAGTTATAATCTCACGCACTGTGTGCACATCACGCTGGAAAAAAGTTACGGAAACAAAGGAACAGTACACAAGGTTTCTATAACATTTCGCATTTGATCCGATCTAATAGCGAACTATCAGTTCCGGCCTCAGTTTTGATGTAATAATAGCTGTTGTAAATGCTGGTGGCAGTCTATACATTACAAGTAGCTGTCATAAGGTTTCAAAATTTAAACAGTGTAAAACACTGGCGATACACAAATGAATCAGAGAAGGGAGACATGAGAGCGAAGCCAAATATATAATCGTACTGATATATACTAATTTCACGATTCCCTTCTATATTTTACCTCAGGAACGTCTCTTCGTAAAGACTAACAGCAGTCGACAGCGTTGTGGTATTCCTTTTGTCTTCATGATGCTTTTCCCGTTTCAGAAACATCCTCATGCAATCGTTCTCGATGATCATATTTACAGTGGCGGAGTTAAAAATTTTGCGCCCCTAGGCACCCCATATTGCATGCGCCCCTCCCCCAAAAAATAACGTGTTTTCATAATAACTATTACCCGATCACTTCACAATTGCAGTTTTGGATGAGGGCGCTGTGAACTGTTTCCATACTCTGCTATTCGTTGTTCTGAAGGACGCGTCAGCTGTCTAGTCGCTCTCAATCAAAATGTAATATGCTACCTGAACTGTACCTGGTGTACGACAGAGGATAAAACAAACTTAGAACTGCATTGTGTTAATACAGCCTTCTGTCGAAAGGCAACAAAAAAGAAAACAAAAAAAAAACTTTTCTTTTATGGCCTAAAAATTCAGCAGAGCGTGTAGGAGACAACGCACTTTTGTTATACATTCACTTTTAATATTTTGTTTTACACGAAACCGTTGAAAATGAAAAAAAGTTGTTACATTCTAAAAGTTGAAGCGAACGTGTCATACATCAGAAATTAACGCGTACTTTTACAGATATAGGTTCAAAATTAAAATTAAACTGTCGTTTTACGATCTAATAACTTGAATGTGTAACACGTAATACGTGAATCTATAGGAAAACGTTGTGGTCTTCAGTCCTGAGACTGGTTTGATGCAGCTCCCGGAAAACGTAAGAAATGAAAATGAAATAGTGATTTCGGTGCACGAACTAATAATTAAATACAGACGAACAAACACAGAACTGGATTTGCTATTACATAATCTTACGGACTAGTGTGCAAAAATCCAATTTGTTTTATAATGTAGTAGTAAACGTGAAAAGCATTAGGGTCTGTGTTGCTAGCCGGCCGCGGTGGTCTAGCGGTTCTAGGCGCGCAGTCCGGAACCGCGCGACTGCTACGGTCGCAGGTTCGAATCCTGCCTCGGGCGTGGATGTGTGTGATGTCCTTAGGTTAGTTAGGTTTAAGTAGCTCTAAGTTCTAGGGGACTGATGGCCACAGTAGTTAAGTCCCATAGTGCTCAGAGCCATTTGAACCTTTTTTTATGTGTTGCTAGATGCTGCATAATAAGTGTACACAACGCCTTTATTCCATGAAAAGTTTTGTACTCCAGCTACGTCTCTCACCATAGCTTTCTTACGGTATTGGCAAAGCTTTCATGCATTTATCGACAGAACTGGAGTACGTCATTCATTAACACACTTTTATCTAAGCGTAGTCTCCGATAACGTATATTTCCGCGATAACTATACATTTCAGCAGACGCCAAGAATGCGCGTCAGTTGTAATATACCACAATACAAGTATGATTTGACTGCACAGCGCAGAGCACCCTCGGTCATTCGGGTATTGTTTAGTATTGTCGGGTGCCTTCGGTCACATCTGCACGTAAACTGGGTTTAGCTCCGCGTTCTTCCATCGACAATTGTAAAATAAACAGGTAATAATTTTTTTTTCCGTTTTGCTTCCTGGTTTCGAAAGAAAGAAGTTTATCTCAGCGCTGTGTAGAAGCAGAGAAAAAATTATAAAGGGTTAGCACCACATTGTAGAATGAACATGCTTCCCGACAACAGCTTGCAACACTAGTGCCGACTAAATTCAAAGAATGTGCTGCACAAGGCACATATGCACTTTCGGATATCGTTATGTAATGCGTGCTTGCAAACCAGTGTAAGTTTCTGACATATTGCTTGCGTTGTCATTTGAATACATTCAGTATTATCAATGGAATTTGTAGACAGTACTTTTAGTACGGCCTCAGCTAAGTTTTCGGACTTGTGTCGCGGGTTGGATAAAAGCAGAAGGATACGTTCAACAGCTTCCCGATTCTCGTTCACGTATCTTAATATGAAAGATGATTGGTCAATATGTGAAATTTCTGCATTACAGTCACCTATTATAGACAAATATTTGGACTGTTTTATTTCACTTATGATAATTCTTTTTATTCGTACAGAAAGAAACTCTATTATTTCATCACAGATCGTTGAAGAAAGATTACATTTAGGTCCCTGCTATGGTTTTCTATGTCGTCCAATGTGTTCTGCGAGAAAAGGATCAAACTCAGCTGTAAGTTCAAAAGACATCATCAACTGACCATTATATAATGAATGGAATCTTTCAACGGGTCCACGGCTTGTTAGCTTCTTCACTACTGCTAATATCCTTTTCAACACATTGCGTCAGCACATTTTTTCTGTCTCAACATATGACTCGAAATGGTTATTTAGTGTTCCAAGTGACTTTTTTCTTGTTAAGAGTGATACCTCAGAATTTTTGTGTTCAAGTGCATTCTCATGATGAGATAAAATATTAGAAATATTTTTCCAGTCTGCAATATCATTAGTAGCAATCGCGGCAGTACCTCGGAACAATTTACATGGTGCACAAAAAACAGCACATCTGCTATAGGAGTATACAAGAATATCGCGCATAGTTGATTCACTATTTAAACGTTTACGGTAAAATACAATTTTGTTCAAATATCTGGTTTTATCGCCCATTGATTTTCTTGAATTAGAAAAATCACCGTTACAATTTAGATTAATGCCACATTGTCAGAGAATGTCGATTGTTGATTCAGTGACGCACAATTCTACAGGATCATCACTAATGAACTTATTTCTTTTGTAATGTCTGACCTACACTTAGTTTTTCGTGAAACTACAATTCAAGAACAATTTGCTTTTGTTCATATTTAACTTTTGTTTCGTCAGTATTTACTTCTCTTACAACAGCTGCAGTGCCAGAAATATCATCCGTACTACCTGAGCTCGAAGTCGAACCAGCAATATTTATTACGAAAAATATATCTACTGTGCCCAGCGTTTATAGAACATTGGCTTATCGTTCTCACCTCCAATAATTTCCGAAATGGCGTCCCACTTAACTTTGCACGTTAGCTTTTTTCACTGTTATTCTTGTTAAGGCACTTACAAAATCGTCAACCAACAGTCAAAACAATAGAAAAAATGTGTAAACGGAAGGAAAGGAAGGCTGTATCAAGTTCCAATAGTACTACACCGCACATGAGCACAAAGATTTTCACTTTAAACACGACACTCGAGCACAAAGATTTTTTCTTTTAAACACGTAGCGATGAACTGACCAAATCGGATTACTCGACGTAACCGTGCTATGGATGAACGACAATGCAGAATAATTTAATTTCATTGTCACCTGTTTCTCTGTTATCAGTGAACAGTAGAAGTACACTTGCTGGCTGGAATTCGTCTCGTAAAGAAAATGGGACTGACCATTTTTTGGCTTCTGTAGCCCGCTACGCCGGAATTTTAACTGAGACGCAAATATGTTCTGAAAATTCATGACTCTGTCTTTCTAATTTGAAAAGCAAATAATTTTTGCCATTTCTTGCAGTGAGGTGTGCTGTATCGACTCTTAGCCTACTTATTCGTATAACATTTTAGCGGTTTCTATGGGCAGAGAAGAAAGACTACATAGTTTAAGTAGTCTTGCTGGCAGTTGATGTGGTGTATCGTCATTTGTATGACCACTGCTGATATGTCTACACGCAAATGCACCTTTTTTCCAACATAAAATAAAAATAACCTTTCCTCAAAGAAAAGGCTTACTTAAGAAGTTTAATATAAAACTTGCAATGCCACATATTATTCGATTGCACAGAGTTGGAACTTTGACATCGTGCAGGCTGCAGCAAAATAAATGAGACAAACAAAAGTTGGTTTCTTCTTCTTTTTTCGCCAAATAGTAACTAAATAAATAAAAAAAATTTTTTTTAACTATTGTTAAGCGTATTTCACACATTGTTATTCTGCTTACATTCTTTTCGGATAAACATGATTTTTAAAATGTAAAACATTCCCAGTATCAACATATTTTGTGAAGCAGGTGTAATTAAATCAAAGCTCACGTATCCTAATCTAACCTAACCTAACAGACCACAGAGCTTTCACATTAATTACCTTAATGGAGGGTTTACTTAATACTTGCCCATAATTTCTACAAGAAATTTAACTAGACTCGGGTTTTACATACTGAGGCCCACACATGTTACAGTATTTAAGAAACTGCTGATAAGTTTATCACAGCTTCTCAGGGGTCTCGGTATTTTCACGGAGAAAATGTGGTAGTATGAAGCAGAAGCCGACAACATTATCCGAAAAATACCGTTTGAAACATTGTATTGTAGACTACCGTCCTGACAGCTTCCTTCAAAATGTTTAGAGCAGTCATGAAGACGATACAAGACAGAAACTCAATATTAAATTTCCATTCAGTCACCAAATAAACTATGTATATTTCCAAGGTTGTATTGACGAATTTAGTTCTCATGGCTTATATAAACTCGAAATTTATTTAACAATATTAAAAAAATTTGTCACTTTGTAACACTACAATCGATATTGTAAATAATTTGTACTGATTAATTCTGAGTAACGTAAAATGTATATTCTTTATTATGAAATTTCTTTGATCTACTGTAAAAAAATAGAGCTGTGTGAAATGTTTACTGTGGGCGAGTTAACTTCTTTGTATTATTTGGAGGGCAACAGCATTTAATTATGAATATTTTGTGTTCACTCCTTAATATGTTTAAATGATGAGATTTTTTAAAATGTATTTGTTTATAACAATGTATTAGCTGATTCATACCTAGGGACTCTGCATTGTATAAATTAAAACCAAGAGTAATTGACCTGTGCAACGGAAGTGGTTTGGTGTGAACTAAAAGGTGGTATTGGCGCTCAGCCTGAGCGGCAAACGAGGCAGCACAGTGTTCAGTCGGGAGCCAGTAACCGATGAATGAACAGCGCAGGTCCCGAGCGGGGCTTACAGTACTGCAACTGAGATGGAAAGGCCTCGGACGTAATTTGTGGCTGAACATGGTGCTTTCGCTTTGGAAAAGGCTCTAAAGGTGATGTTACCGACGCCAAGAAGAAGTAAATAGAGCTTATTAGTGCCAACGGAGAGACCACGTAACCGCCACATGCTCGCCACCCCGACTGCGCAACCCCTTCACTAAACATACGAGAGGTCACAACTATATAACTGTGTGAACCAGTAATTTTATGTTTGGCTATGTGAAATTATAATTCTATTATTGAAACTCTATGATTGAACAGTGAGTATGTCCTGTGTACTTATCTAAGCAGGATCTTCTCCTTGTAACTGATAAAATCCGTGTGTTCTTCGCAAAAAGAACTGTTTAAATTCTTGATTTATCCAAGGGTGCCTGAAATTCTATGAGAAATTAATAAAACGTTGTTGATTAAATGGACTGTTGCATAGACAAAGAAAGGCACTTAATGACAGACTTATCAAGATGTTTTAAGTGCTTCATATTGCTTTAAATGTGCGTGTCAAGGTATTGTGCTAGTACATTTAATGCGGTTGGTAAAAGTTACTTGTTTCATATGTAGATAAAAAAGTGACTCTTTATGTTTGATCATTTTGAGCCTTAACTATAAATTGAACTTAAATATGAAATCAGGCAAGAGTATTACCTGGGGAAAGATATTTTAATACTCATGTGCTTTAAAAAATGTCAGCAAAATTCACTTTCCTCACAAGTGGTGTCAATAAGCATTTTGTTTAGATGTTGATGAAAATTGAACTTTCACTTTAAGTCATTTTGAAATAGTAGAGTGTATTGTCAATGATAGTAGTGTTTAAAATTGGCAAGATTAAAGACCTTAATTGGGCAAGATTAAAGACCTTAATTGCGAGAGCAATTTTACTTTTACCGCAGTGCCATATAATTCGGAAAATGTGTATAATTTTGCTTTTATAATGAAGGGAAAGCTTGTGGGACCACATTTCACTTTCTTTATATCAGAAAGACAAATCAAAATAACTGGATTCTAGCTAAAGGAACTTAAAGTGATCATAGAAAAAATTGAACTAGAAGGTTTGTATACTGTGTTGCTTTATTGCTGTGTATGTAAATGTGGTTATTTGAACTTGACTATTTTCATGTGCTATATTGTCTGGAGTGGGTTGTCTTGTTATAGGCGTGGGTTGTGAAAAACAGGTTTAGGAAATTAGTTAAAGGCAGAAATAATGATTAAGATGTATAATGGAAAGGCCACATTTGCAATCTTGTGATCGCTCATCTGTAAAAGTGATAACTGCTGCTACCCACTGTGTTTGTCCAGTTGTGTGTGTTCATTGCACTTCACTGATCAGTAATTAATGAATGATCTTTCTGCTTTCTGCTGTGGTAAAATTAGATCCCTTTTGAATGTTTTCATATTATTATGCCCAATTAGGCTGGCGACTGTATTATTTCATTTACCAATAATCTGTTATTGAAATTTCTTGCCAAATTTAGTCTTTCTGCAATCTACCAACTACTATTATTACAAAGTAAAAGTTCCATGCCCTTTTATGTGTTAGAGAACACTTGATCAGATTTCCAAAATCCTGACAGAGGGTTATACTTACTGTGCGTTATAAACCATGTTTGTTAATTAATAGCCCACGTGAAGCGCCAGTAGTGACCTTTCCCGTGATGTGACCATTTGTTCTGTTGGGGTACAGTAGATGTTATAACTTGTAAGCGCAGACCAAGCGCGAAATGCTTGAATTAAAAAGAGTGTAAGGCAGGGAGGAGGGGGAGGAGTAACAACCTCGTGAAAAAATCTAGGTGCATCTGGCTCCGCATGGTAGCACCCAGTTAGGGCCCCTACCTAGGGCTACAGGCGAAGCCCGGTCAACGGTCTCGAAGGCGGAAGAGGAACGCCACTTCCCAACGGCAGAGAGAGCGGAAGAGCCACTGAAACATATCAGGTACCGGAGGTACTCCATGTTAGGGGCGGCTACCAAAGGCGTCTGTATCCCCATGTCAGGGGCTGCCTGAACACATCTTCTGGGGCTAACAACTTCAGTCGTATAACTGGACGGACATGAGCCGTCCCATCAAAAAAAATTTTAGCTCACGGAATGGATCGCACTATGGAATCGAGATTACCCCAGGGGGACAATCCCCCGTTGACCAAGATCGACACAAGCAGGCATTCAGAATCTGGGGGACCTGCCAAAAAGTGAATAAGGGAAGAGTCGGAGCTCCCAAGAACCTCAAAGAAGATTAAAACTAAAAAGACTTTCAGAATTGGAACCGTAAATGTACAGACAATGATTAAGACTGGTAAACTTAAACAGGTAATGGATTAGATGAAAGAGAGAAGCATTGGAATATTAGCGATGCAAGAAACAAGATACACTGACGAAGACACAGTGGAGTCAGAAGGCCTCATAATACTGAAGTGGAAACCAGGAGTTAAAGTGGGAAAGGAAAGACGTGCACCTAGATGCTTTGGTACAGGGTTCATAGTAGACAAGAGATACGAGGACGCCATAACTGAAATGAAGAGCAGGTCAGAAAGGATATCAACACTGACTTTTCAAGCAGGGAACAAAAAGTATACAATAATAAATGGACATGCACCTAAAAATGACAAGAACAGGAAAGACATGAAAGTCGCTGATAGTTTCTGGGAAGAGCTAGATGATACACTGAAAAACATACCGTATAGACATGTAATGATACTATTAGGGGATTATGATGTACAGATGGGAAGAGAGAAGCATCATTAAGGAGTGTTGGGTGAGTACCCTGCAGACCAGCAGACAAACAAAAATGGAGAAAGACTAATTGAACTGTGTCGAGAACACAAAATGAGATTGATGACAACACACTTCAGGGCCAAACCGTGTAAGAAAAAGACATTGGTAAATCCATGCACCCGCCTTGGGGAATTTCAAATTGACCACATAGCAATCAGCTGGACAAATTCTAAAGAGATCATGAACACATAGGTCAGGAAGAACATAAGAATAGAATCGGATCACTATCTTACAGAAGTTAAGTGCCTTTGGATTCCAAACAGGGACAGACTGCCACAGACGAACAGAAGAACAGAAAACATAAAGCTGGACAGAGAAAAATTAAGACACAATGGATCCAGGTATGAGCAACGAATTGAATCATTCAGTGAATGGGACGACATGAAGCGAAATATGGCGAAATAGGTTGAACTATGGGGAAAGGAAGAAAAGAAATGGAAGCACTGGTGGTGGAACAAGGAATGTGAGGAAGCGGTTGAGACTCGCAGGAAAGCCTGGAGAGACTGGAGCAGCAAGAAGGGCCCGGAAAAATGGGAAGATTTCTTAGGAGCAAGAAAGGAAGCAGCCCGAACAATAAGATGGACCAGAAGACAGACGATGAAGCAGGAACTGGAAGAGATTGAGACCAACTTCAGGAAAAACAACAGCAGACACTTTTTCGGGAAATTCAAAAAGAGTCTGATTAGATACAAGGGTAGAGAACTGTTTATAAGAGATAAGAAAGGGGAGCTGGTTGTCAGTGCGAAGATGAACTGTCGGATTTTTGCAGAGCACTTTCACGACCTGCTGAACTGTGAACCACCTAAAGAAAAGCCGGAACTGGGGACTGACACAGAAGAGAGAGAGCCACGCCCTCCAACCAGGGATGAAGTCCCACATGCCATAAGCGATCTGAAGAATAATAAGGCAACTGGAGAAGATGGTATAGCAGCTGAGATGATAAAGTGGGGAGGCAACAAAGCAATAGACAACATGACCAACATAATTCACCAGATCTGGAGAACAAAGAAGTTGCCAGAAGGATGGAAGAATGCAATTGTAGTACCAGTTCATAAGAAGGGCGACAAGAGAGACGCAAACAACTACAGAGGAATATCGCTACTAGGGGTCGGATACAAGGTGCTGTCAAAAATATTGCTCAAGAGACTAGAAGAACGAGTAGAATGTACAGCTGGAGACTACCAAGCGGGATTCAGGAAGGGAAGAGGTTGTGTAGAACAGATATTTATCCTGAAGCAACTGATAGAACATAGGGCCTTAAAAAACAAAAAGTCGGTAATAACCTTCGTGGACGTCACAAAGGAATATGACTCCATCGACAGACAGACTCTTGTTAGGATCCTGAAGAACAGAGGACTTGATGGAACTACACAAGAACTCATAAAAGAAATTCTGACAGACACAAAAGCAAGGGTGAGATTCAGAGGAGCACTGTCAGAAGAATTTGAGATCAAGTCTGGTGTTAAACAGGGAGATGGATTGTCACCATTGTTGTTCGATATAACATTGGACGAAGTGATCAGGCAGTGGAGAGCAATAAACGAGGAAATGGGAATATCAAAGACCCATGTGGGGGACAAAAAGGACAACAGGGCTCAAGTGGACTGCCTAGCCTTTGCAGATGACATAGCAATAGTAAGTGAGACGGAAGAAGACGCAAAGACACAACTCGACAACTTAAATAAGGTAGCCAGAAAGATGGGACTGAGGTTCGCCTATAACAATACAAAGACATTAGACACACTGCAAACTGGGAAACACCGGAAGGCACTGTGCAAATGGTGGACAAATTTAGATACCTGGGAGAATTTATAACAGGAAGGAACAGGAGCAAGGAGGGAATAACAAATGGTTCAAATGGCTCTGAGCACTATGGGACTTAACTTCTGAGGTCATCAGTCACCTAGAACTTAGAACTACTTAAACGTAACTAACCTAAGGACATCACACACATCCATGCCCGAGGCAGGATTCGAACCTGCGACCGTAGCGGTCGCGCGGTTCCAGACTGTAGCGCCTAGAAGCGCTCGGCCACTCCGGCCGGCAGGGAATAACAGAGAGGATAAAGAAGATGAGGTCAGCCTTTTGCATGACGAGAGAGGTATACAATAGAAAGAATACATCCACAGAGGCAAAGATAAGCCACTACAAGGCAACAGTGAGGAATGCAGCATTATATGCTGCTGAGACGATGACACTAGGAAGAAATAGGACAGAGCAACTAGAGAAAGAAGAGAGGAAAATACTTAGAAAAATACTAGGTCCCAAAAGAGGTGGAGAGAGGTGGATGCGAAGACCTAGGGAAGAATTGTACCGGAACATGAGAACAATATCCGGTGATATCAGATTCAAAAGGGCAAGGTTTGCTGGGCATGTAGTTAGGATATGTATGTATAGAATGACGAAGAGAGTGTGGGAAACAACATGGAGGACAAGGGGAAAGACAGGAACCAAGTAGATTGTTGAACTTCGGAAGGACTGGTTGGAATTGGGGATCAAGGTCGAAGGAAAGGAAAATTGGAGGAACAAATATACACCGACAAATATGCCGGAGATCAATGACAGAGAAGAATACAGGAAAAGCTTAGAATGTCACCAGTGGAGCCGCCAGGAGAAACGGCAACTGAAGATCTCGGAAGAAGAGCGGGTGAGGAGAGGAGAAAAAATGAAGAGGTTCTGGGAGAAGAAGAGGAAAATGCAGTCCACGAAGGGGCTACCCGTGGTCCTACAGAGGACGTAACGCAAGAAGAAGAAGAATTGTAAGGCAGGGATGTCAGTGACAGTATTCGCTGATGACTTTGCATTCAACAATTAAACTGAAGAAGAATTACGGGATCTTTCGAATGGAATGAACAGTCCAATGAGTACGTAGTATGGATTTAGAATAAGTCGAAGAAAGACGAAAATAATAAGAGATAGCATAAATCAGAACAGCAAGAAACTTAATATCAGATTTGGGGATTACGAAGTAAACGAAGTTAATGGCTTCCACTACCTAGGTAGCGAAATAAACCATGGCGGACGACGCAAGGAGGACATAAAAAACAGGGAACCACTGGGAAAAGGTGTATTCCTGGCAAAGGGACGTCTGCTGGCTTCAAACATAGGTCCTAAGTTAAGGAAGAAATTTGTGTGACTGTACATTTGAAGCACAGCACTGAATGGTAATTAAACATAGACTGTAGGAAAACCCGAACGGAAGAGAATCGAATACTTTGAAATGTGATGCTACAAAAGAATGCTGAAAATTAGGAAGATTGTTCAGGTATGAAACGATGAGTTCTCCACATTACCGACCGGGAATGGAACGTGTGAGAAACACTGAGAAGAAGAGGGAATAGGATGATACGAGATCTGTTAAGAAGTTAGGGGATAACGTCCGTGGCTCTAGATGGAGCTTGAGAGAGAGAAAACTGTAGAGGAATATAGAGATCGGAATACATCCACCAGATAATTGAGGACATAGCTGCAACTGCTACTCTGAAAAGTTTGCTATAGCAGAGGAACTCGTGGCGGACCATATTATACCACTCAGAAGACTGACGACTCAAAAAAAAAAAAAACTAATTTCTAATATAAAACCTCCACATTTAAAAGGTTCTGCATTAACATCATCGGGTGCACGTCCTCATCTGCATAATTACTCTGCAATTCACAATTAAGTGCCCAGCTAAGTAAGTGTTCATCGATCCACCTTCAAGCTACTTACCTGCCAACCGCTCGAAGCAAAACGAGCAACTACATCATACAGTGAGAACCCTGATTTCACTTCTTTCATTCTGATGATAATTACTCATTATGTAGGATTGCGCCAACAAAATACGTCCACAGTCTCAAGAGAATTTTCGTGATTGAAATTTCGTGAAGAGGTCCTGTCACAGAAACATGTCTTTGTTTTAATAACTACCACCTCAGTTCTTCTAACGTATGAGCGGCATTCTCTCCCCTATTTCACGATAATACTAAATGAGCAGTCCTTTGAACTTTTCCGATGTCCTCCGTCAGTCCTATCTGATAGCCATGGAGGTTATCGCTGAATCAGCAGGTTTCCATTTATTCCTTTTTTTCCCTGTCAACAGCACTTTCACTGGACTGTTAACACTGCTCAGAGTAAACGGTTTCTGAAATAACTGATTTTCGGTTGTATATTCCTGTTATTTGTTGTGATAAAAGTAAGAAAAAAACAAATATTAAAGAGTTTTGACTCCCTACGTTTCAAGATACATAAAATCATAATGTTAAATCAAATATTGTAATAAAATAAAAATTACTCTGTCCACCATTCGCTGCTATTCTCGAAAAGTGATAAGTGGTTGATTACTACAATAAACTACCAGCATTAAAAAAATTAAAGGTAATTTACTATATCATAAAGCTAAGACAGTAGGTGAGATTTTAGAGCTGGTAGATTTTCTGCAATTTAGCTTTGAATTCAAGTACTTTATCTTTAGTGGAAAAAATTACCGCACGGGAGACGATCTAGCGATGGGTAATAGTTTATCCAGGATCTCACCAGAAATTTTTCTTCATGACTTGGAAAATTGACTTTTTGGTCGATTCCCCGATAACAAGCGGAAAATACTGCATAATCACCGGTATGTTGACGACAGCATAGTTCTATTTAATGGAACCAATCAAGACTTAAATGAAGTATCAGGCAAACCCAGCCAAATGCACCCAAAATTACATTTACATTTGAACATGAAACCGAATATAGCATCAGTTTTCTCTATTTCTCAGTTACTATGGGAGATATATTTTTAAAGTTTACAGGAAGCCTACATACTTAAGTATAATTATTCACCGCAAAGAAACATATTTCTCTTCAGATTTATGCAGAATGTTGGAGTTACCACTCGCAGACAAAGACAGAGTTTCAGAATTACACATAGTCAAACGATAGCGTTAAGGAACAACTACCAAGAACGCGATGTAATGAAATCGTGCCCCTCTTTACAGAAGAACATTATATCAAAGAGAACCATTAACATAGACGAGCCAGTAGGAAAGGAAATGTTACTGTCAAATACAAAGGTCCTATAACAGACCGTACAGACCGTATTGGGAGACGTTTCCCAAGACAGGAAGTGAAAATGCTATTTCGAACTAACCAACTCCCTTTGACACGCACTAATACACAACGAGAATATTCATAAGGACAAATACGGTAACTCAGGAATATATAAAATGAAGTGGCAAAATTGGAAAATACTTTAAAACATGTTATAAGGAACACTGAAGTTTAAATTCAAATTGTACAGCGCTGAGTAAACATTTGAGATTAACTGAACGTATTAGGTGAGATACGAAATAGTATGAAAACTGTCCACATCACTGATAAACGTCCGCTGTTAAATGCTTAGGAAGAATTGTACATTTTCGTAGAAAAGAAGAAAAATCTGGAAAATTTATTAAACGAACAAAACGAGTTTAATCTATATGGGTTCTTCCAGTTATTTGACGAAGTGTTATTGATAAGCAACCAAAATATAATACTGACAGTATGATCCAAACAGAAATATATTTAAAAACGGTAATTTTGAATGCAATTTTGTGTAGACGTATTTAATAATGTATTTCTATCATGTATTTTGAAAGGTATTTCAATTTTTGCAGATATAGTCGTGTTTTTTTAAAGATAAGCAGATCTGTACACATCTGAGATGTCTACTCACACGCTCATAAAGAGGCGATAATGTAACTTTCGTTTTTTATAGTTGTAAATTATCTTTGGATATACTAGACCATGACCGTTAAAAGTACTGTTTTACAGTTAATTTCGTCTTTGGTGCTGTCAGAGTCAATGTCTTTATTTACTAATGTACTTTAAACGTAAGTTTAACTACTACAGTACAGCCAGATTAAACTTTAGTCCTGTCAGCCAACTTTAGAGGCAATCTTTAATGCTGTCAGCCAACCTACTGGGAATCGAATATGTACTTCACGTAATGTGAATGTAAGTTTTCCATATTGTCTTAATTCGTATCTTTTAGAGCGTATATTCTGATGAAGCCCTTGTTTATTTGAAGAGTGGGACCAGCCAATAAAAAATACCAAGTGCGACTTCTGGCTGCTAGCAATACCTGTTGTTGGTATAAATGAAGTCTTAAGTCTTGTCTCTATACAGAATGAGTCACTAACTATTGCCACCAAGAATAGCTCCGGAAGTATGACAGGGACTAAAACGTTTGTGGGACCAAAGTTGCATGGGACAAGGGGGGCCATAATATGACATTGGTTCTTTGATGCTAGGTGGGGTCGCTTCAGAGAGATGAAGACCAACTTTGTTTTTTTAAATGGGATGCTATAGTTTGATACTTATTTTCTGATAGCAGCTATCAAGACGAGCACAATGATGTGAAACAGTAAGGTCTTTGAATGTCAACGAAGGTCACAAAGGTGGCATGAACATCCATTTACAGAAGGTATTCGAAGTGGTGATCATTGGTATCAATGCAGTGCTGCAGTCTTCTTGTCATGGATTGAGTGGTATTCCTTATCACTTCGGAACTTATCGAAGCACATGCTCTGACAATTTTCTCTTGCATATCTTCAGGTGCAGTTGGAAAGTCTTTATAAACAATGTATTTTACAAATCCCCGCAAGAAAAAATCCAGAGGCGTCAAGTCTGGCGAAACGACCCGGCCACGACGCGTCTTCTCCGCGTCCGATCCAACGATTTAGGAATTGTCTCTGGAACTCATTTCTAGCCAACAGCGAAAAATGTGCCGGACACTCGTCGTGCCGATAGCTCATTCCGTTCCTTTATCCTAAAGGTATTTCTTCCAGTAACCTGCCTAATGTTTCTTACACGAATGTGGTGTACTTCCTACCATTAAGATATCCTTCCATGAAATAGGGACCTATAACTCTGTCCTAGAGAATCCCACACCATACGTTCACCGACCACGGTTTTTGGTGTGCAACTTGCCGCAGCCAATACGGATTTTCTGTTGCCCAATAATGCATGTTATGCAAATTAACATTCCCATGGTTCGTGAATGTAGCCTCGTTAGTAAATTAAATCAAATTAATAAATTTTTCATCCCTTCCAATGTGAAGTTGAGCCCGTCGGCAGAATTCATTGAGACGCGTACAATCAGTTCCAGTTAATTCTTGGTGGATACTGACATGCTAGGGATGATATTTATGGCGATGCAGATCACGAACAACACCAATCGGGCTCATTCCAGATTCCCTTGCGATTTGACGCAAGGATTTCGAACCACAGTGGCAAGTTCCGTTTCCTCATTAGTAACTTTCCTTTGCCGGATATGTTTCCGATGCGTTAAAGATCCACATGTTCTCATTTTATCATACACATATTTAAATGTAAGACGTGTAGGGTGAGTACGCTGAGGATATCTTTCAGCGTATAAATCTCTAGCTCTGACTTAATTTCGTTGGCATTCTCTGTAAATGAGAAGCATATCGACAAGTACTTCGAAGGAATCGTTCACATTCGTTTGATTCAACGATACTAGTCTTACCGTTCCTATTAGGGTTGTAGTGCGAAAATCGTTGAACGGTATTTACATGTCAATGGCACGTTAGATGGATACGCCGTATTCGGCTAATATTTACTATGTGCACGATTTAAGAGAATTTTCAGAACATGTGCTTTGATAAGTGCTGAAGTGATAAGGAATACCACTCAATATATGATAAGAAGATTTCAGCAGTGCATTGATACTAATGATCATCTCTTCAAACACCTTCTGTCAAGGTACGTTCATGCTACCTTTTTGACCTACGTTGACCTTCAAATATCTTACTGTTACAAGTCATGGGATTCGTCTTGATAGCCGCTATTAGAGCATCCCGTTTAAAGAAACAAAGTTGACCTTCATATCTCTGACGCGACCCCACCTGGCAACAAAAAACCAACATTAGTTTATGCCCCCCGTTGTTCCATGGAACATTCGTCCCACAAACTTTTCGGCTACTATCATACTTTCGGAGTTATTCTAGCTGGTAGTAGTTAGTGACTCATCCTGTATTATGTTGCAAGTTTGTTGTGGCTCCTCCAGTTGAAACGTCACACAGCTAATGTAACACTGTACTTAATTGATACCACAGTTTGTAAAGTACTTCCTCATTTAGGATGGTGCCATTCTGTAATACAACTGACGTCTGACGACGACAGTGAGAAACTACAACATGGACCAGATGAGGCAAAGCCTGCCCAGTGCCTGTACAAGAGTACCATCTAATAGGCCGCATCACAATGTAACGGGTACATTATTGTCTCAGCAATGATGTACCAATTCTAATGCTGTGTGGCTCGTTTCTGTCGGAACTGTTATTAAAAAAGCACTGATCGCTTCTCCCCGTTTTCTATAATAACCCAATATTTCAGAGCAATGAAAATTTTATGAATTAAAATTGGTTGTTCTTTTAGTAGTTTTATTTAAAAATGAAAAATTGTAGCACTTTTGCTACGGCTAACTGATATTTCGTTATTCTTATTCGGTTATTAGAAGAAAAGGAAAAAAGGCTGTTATAATCAAGTCCAAACAAGTACCGAATAATACCGGTAATTCAGAATTAAAATACCAGAATGATTTTAACTGATCTGTTTTCCCGTCGCTACTATCTTATGCAAATCGCGCACCATACAGCAGTACTCCACAAGACGACGGACAAACGTAGTGTAAGCAGTCTCTTTAGTAGTCCTGTAATGTTTTCTGAGTGTTCTGCCAATAAATCGCATTCTTTGACTTGATTTCCTCACCAAATTTTCTCTGGGATCATTCAGGTTTATATTATTCGTAATTGTAATTTGGAAGTATATAGCTAAGTTTACAGCCTTTAGATTTGTGCGATTTATCGTGTAACCGAAATTTAAGGATTCCTTTTAGTACTCATGTGTATGACTTCACACTTTTCATTATTTTTAGTTAATTGCCACTTTTTGCACCACCTTACCAATATACTGACTAAATCATACTGCAATTCGTTTTGATCATCTGATGTCATTACAAGAAGATAAAGGATTATCTTTAGGCAATCTACGAGGTTTGCTCATGTCGTCTCCTAAATCGTTTAAATAGATCAAAGACAGTAGAGGACCGTCAGGAGAACACCAGATTTTACTTCTGTTTTACTCGTTTTCTGTCAGTTGTTACGAACTGTGATCTTTCTGGCAGGAAATCACGTAATCAGTCGCACAACTGATACGATACTCCATAGGCACACAATTTGATTAGAAGTCGCTGGTGACTAACGGATTCAAAAGCCTTCTGGAAATCTAAAAACATGGAATGTTTGATATCTCCTGTCGACAGCACTCATTACTTCGTGAGACTTAAGAGACAGATGTGTTTCACACGAACGATATTTTTTGAATTCATGTTGGCTGTTTGTCGATAAATCGTTTTCTTCGTGGTAATTCATAATGTTCAGACACGAAATATGTTCTTAAAGCCAACTATAATATTACTGATATTAGAAAAAAGTAGTATTATACAACTTTTTAATCACTTCTGCTGGTGGCAAAGTTCCTGAAATGGTAGAATAGTGCAGATCGGCTAAGGAAGCCAGTCATTAATTTATTTCGGTTGTACAGTATACACTCTACGCATACTACCTAACATCAACTATTTACTTCAGTTTCACTACGAGGTAAACTACTTCTGACAGAAATAATCACTCCTCAACCAACTGTGTTTAATATACTCTTTCTGATCACGCTTAGGTGCTTCGTCAAAATTTTGGCTGAACTTACTTTCGGTTGTAGCAAGCTTTCCGCACCTATAACGACTTGAGCCTCAGTATTTTCTGCTTTTCTGTTTTTCATTTGCTTTAATGCTTCTTGTATCTATTCCAATGTAAAATTTTACTCTTGGTATATTTCATCATATTTATGTTTGTGTACTGGAGTTATGTTCCGTATGTTAAGAGAGCATTTATATGTAATTGTTAATTATTGTCACATGAAATGCGTTGCTATAAACGGTGGCTGAGAAGTGATGAGGTTTTAAGAGCAGTGAACAAAGTAGTGTTGTTGGGAAAGGCACTGGTATGGTAAATGTGGCATCCTGCTGTTCTCTGTTGACAGCATTTTGCAAAATCATGTAATCATTTTCCAATTCCAGATTGAAATTTTCACTCTGCAGTGGAGTATACGCTGATATGAAATTTCCTGGCAGATTTAAACTGTGTGGCGGAGCGAGACTCGAACTCGGAACCCTTACCTTTAATCTGCTAGGAAGTTTCGTACCAGCACACACTCCGCTGCAGAGTGAAAAATTCACTCTGGGAACATCCCCAAGGCTGTGGTTAAGTCATGCCTCCGCAATATCGTTTCTTCCAGGAGTGCTGGTTCTGCTGGGCTCGCAGGAGAGCTTCTGTGACGTCTGGAAAGTAGGGAACGAGGTACTGCAAGAAGTAAGGCTGTGAAGAATGGCCGTGAGTTGTGCTTGAGTAGCTCAGTTGGTAGAGCATTTGCCCACGAAAGGCAAAGGTCCCGAGTTCGAGTCCTGGTGCAGCGCAGAGTTTTAATCTGCCAGGAAGTTTCATTGTCCAATTACTTGCTGATGAAGCAATGAATGACCAAAAGGGACTGCAATTCAGTCACCATTAACTGTGTTACTCGTAGGCTGCATAGTCTCTTGCATTCAGTTAAACCTGGTGCTTGTATAGTGGCCCAGCCTCAAATACATAGTATGATGACACGATTCCGATGATGCTCAAGTCCAGAACACTGATCTAATGTAATGCACTGCTTGAAATTTCTTAAGTTCTATAACATTTATGTGACCTGGTTCTGTTGCAGAGGGAGCCAGTTCAAGCCTCTGAGTCCCGTCAGATGTTGGAAGAATGAGGCTTTGGAGATGTATTGAATAACCCTCAAGATGTGAAAAGATTCCAGCCACTGAAAATGCAGACAATCAAATGGAAACTCCAGAACCAATATTGACAATTCCAAATGCCGATAGTTTTTATGTGCAGGATGGTTGTAATTAAACTTCTGCAACTTCAGCTACTGTAGATGGAAACTATTTGCAGTACGGGTTCCCATCTTTTGGAAATGATGTTTCGACTGTGCGTTGCAGGATTTACGTAGTAAGTAATTTTAGTGATATGATTTTCCGTTAGATTCTGGTACTGTTACGGCAACGTAGGATTGAAACAGAAGCAGCAATGTCCATGACAGCTGCAGACAGTCAATAGGGTTCTGGACAAGGAGGGCCGGGCCTTGCTAGTAAAGTTTTGTGAAGACACCAATAGTGGTCCTGCACTCGGCGAGCATCGACACATTAAAAGGAATACCGAGAGGTCCTCTTTCCGCACCGTGGTTGAAGTAGGTGATTCGGAAGTTCGAATTAATTAGCGATTCGGGAATTGCTCCTGGGAAAGGCCGACGTCCAATTTCTCCACAAATTGTTGAATACATTATTGTAGCCATGATTGAGAATGCTACAGGCAGTGTGTGACTTCCAAGCACCAACAGTGCCACAATAGTTGAACATTCCATGGTACTTCTCATCTGCTGTGTGTCGGTAACACTAGAGCAATCTCTAGTGGCAGGCTGTCGTCACTGCAAGAAGATTTTCACTTAATCAACCAATAATAACTTCAGAGTTCAAACACAAGCTAAGTGAAATTACTTCCTGGAGTCGCACTCACAGGAAATTATGGGGAGGTATAGTCTGTCTATAAACTGAAACGCGAGCAGCACTTGGTAGGGGAATTTGCATTTACTGGAAGAAGGATGACTAAGAATCAACATATGTCCAGCATTGCAGAATAGCGTTCAGAGATTTGCAAAGATTCTGTTTGTATGCGTTTCTTCCGTTAGCATCATTAGTAATTCATATGTGTACTAGATATAGTAGTGTTAACGCACTTTGTAGGGAATAGGCACCCCCAAGACATGCCCCACACTGCGTCGCCAGCGACTCATAAAACAGGCTGTGAAATGGTCGGAATAGCTTTGTGAAGCACCGTGTAATTGCCCGATGTGACGTAGTGCGATAGAGAGAATGACGTTTTACACTTTCTCTCCTCAGTTTGCAGACCTATAAGGAGGAACGTGCACGGCCATAATGCGCCGAATGATCTCCCCACACAGTTTTAAACTCCACACCTGTCTCTCCACTCTGTTACACTCCCAAAACACAATTTGCCCCTTTATACGGTTCTGATGCACTTACATGTGGTACAAGCATTTAATATTTGTTCTTAGCCCACGATATTTGACAGTAAACATCAGTTTTATACCATTGAAACACCATTTTTAATTATATATGTGTGGTTTTTGTTGTTTCAGACATATCCAAAAGAACAGACGCTACACATATCCTCCTCGTCGACAAATAAGGATCATTAATTGCAAATGCACCCTTCGTTCGTACTCCTACCGCAATCAGCGTGGGGCTCCGAAGTTGTTGGACACGGTACACTACAACTTGAGGACCCGTGTTGGACAGGAAGCGTGTTCGCATAGCTAAAGCAGATATGCCGACTGCTTGCGTAAAGTGTGAAATCCGGATTCGAATCCCGGTCTGACACAAATTGTCACTTGACGCCACTGCACTTATTTCAATGCTCCCCCCCCCCCCCCCCCCCGCCATGTCTTTTGGGCTATCAGTCTTCTGATGCAGCCCACCACGACTTCCTTTCTTCCTTTCCAGTGCCAACCTCTTCATCTCAGAATAGCACTTGCAACCTGTGTCCTCAGTTATTTGCTGTAAGTATTCCAATCGCTGTATTCATCTACAGTTTTTGCCCACTACAGCTCTCTCTAGTACCACGGAAGTCATACACTGACGTATTAACAGATGTCCTGTCATTCTGTCATCATTTTCCACAGATTCCTTTCCTCTCGGATTCTGCGCAAAACCCCTTCATTCCTCACCTTACCAGTCCACGTAACTTCCAACATTTGTCTCTAGCACCACATCTCAAATGCTTCGATTCTCTTTTGTTCCGGTTTTCCTACACTCATTTCTTCCTCCAATTAAGGCCTATGTTTGACACTAGTAGTCCTCTCTTGGCCAGGAATGCACTTTTTGCCATTTCTAGTCTGCTTTTGCTGACGTCCTTGCTCAGTCCGTCGATAGTTATCTTGTTGCCTAGGTAGTAGAATTCCTTAACTTCATCTACTTCGTGACCATCAGTCCTGATATTAAGGTTGTGAACGTTCTCATTTCAGCTCGCTCTCATTACTTTCGTCTTACTTCGATTTTCTCTCAATCCATATTCTCTACTTATTAGACTGTTCATTCCGTTCAGCACATCAAGTAATTCTTCTCCACTTTCACTCAAGATAGCAATGTCATCAGCGAATCGTATAATTGATATCGTTTCACCTTGAATTTTTATTCCACTCCTGTACATTTTGATCAGTAGGGGCGAAAGAGTATACCCCTGTCCTACGTCTTTTTCAATGCTAGCGTTTCGTTGTTGGTCGTCCACTCTTATTATTTTCTCATGTCTCTTGTTCATATTGAATGTTACCCGTCTCTCCCCATGGTATACCCTATTTGGGTCAGAATTCCGTGCAACTTGTACTATTTTAGATTGTCGACCGCTTTTGCCATGTCGACATATCCTATGAACGTGTCTTGACTTTTCTTTAGTCTTGGTTCCATTATCAACCTCAGAGTCAGAATTGCCTCTCGGGTGCCTTTACCTTTTCTAAAGCCAAAATGATGGTCATACAACACATCGTCAATTATCTTTTCCATTCTTCAGTATATTATTACTGTCAGCAGGTTGGAGGCACTATCCGAGAAGCTCATCGTGCAACAATTCATGCACTTGTCTGCTCTTGCAATCTTCGGAGTTGTGTGGATTGTGTTTTTCCGGAAGTCAGATGGCATATCGCCAGACTCATATACTCTACACACTAACGTGAGTAGTCTTTTTGTTGTTACTTCCCGCAATGATTTTAGAAATTTTAACGGAATATTAGCTATCTCTTCTGCATTATTCGATCTTAAGTCTTCCAAAGCTCTTTTCAATTCTGATTCCAATACTGGCTGCCCTATGTCTTCTAAATGAATCCTGTTTCTTCTACTCTTGCATCATACAAATCTTCACCCTCGTAGTGGCCTTCAATGTAGTCCTCCCACCTATCCGCACGCTCTCTTCCCACCTAACCGCTCGCTCTGCTGCATTTAACAGTGGAATTCCTGTTGCACTCTTAATGTTACAAGCTTTGGTTTTAATTACACATTAGATTGTTTTGACTTTCCTGTATACTGAGTCAGTCCTTCCGACTATCATTTCTTTTTCGATTTCTTCACATTTTTCAATAGGCCATTTCCTCTTAGCTTCCTTGCACTTACAGTTTTAAACAAGGATGTTACTCAGCAGTCATATACTAGTTTCAACAAAGGATTATACAGCCGACCGGTTACGCATAACTGGTAGGTACAGTGACCTAGGTTTAGACACCTACTAGGGGTGTCTGCATCAGAATGAAATTTTGGTAAATCCAGTAAAAGAACACATTGAAAAGTATGTATATCACAAAGCACGTTAAGGAAGATGAGAATTTTCATGACGTTCAAAAGCTGCTTACATAAAAATACATTGCTATAAAGCAATGGTCAGAATTTATAGCTACTACGCTCAAGTCAAAAGTGAAAATGAAACGTTCTAATCTTTGTCACGTGTACCCAGCTGGGAACTACATCAGATTGATCGGTCCGCTGACTTAAATTTCTGCCACGAAATCAATAGAAGCTGTGATGCCTATTATGTACGGAACATGACACGTACCCAAATGAAACAGTATAACGGAAATAATTGAAGAAGACGACAGTTAATTTAGAAAAATATATAAACAACTAGAGCTGAATTTCTGTTGAAAAAACGCAGCAGTGAGTCAGATTAAGTATAACAGAGCCAACTGTTATGTTTTACAGTTCTGTACGTATGTCCTTAGGGAACTTCTAGCGTATCTCTTCCTTCGTTGGTAATCCGTATACAACATTTTTGTGTATTAATCGTTTCAGACTAATCTTTTAAACTTCAGTCTACCCTTTACCACTACTACATTGTGATCTGATTCTGTATCTGCTCCTGGGTACGCCTTACGATCTAGTATCTGATTTTGGAATGTCTGTCTGACCATGATGTAATCTAACTGAAATCTTCCCGTATCACCCGGCCTTTTCCAAGTAGACCTCCTCTTCCTGTGATTCGTGAACGGAGTATTTGCTATTACTAGCTGAAATTTATTACAGGACTCAATTAGTCTTTCTCCTCTCTCATTCCTTGTCCCAAGCCCAAGTTATCCTGTAACAATTTACTTCTGCTGCTGCCGCTATAACTGCAGTCCAGTCCCCCACGACTACTAGATCTCCCTATACGTACTGCATTTCTCTTTCAATATCGTCATACAATTTCGCTGTCTCTTCATCTTCAGCTCCATACGTCGGCATGTATACCTGAATTATCATTGATAATGTTGGTTTACTGTCGATTCTGATAAGAACAACCCTATCACTGTTCGCAGTGGTACACTCTCTGCCCTACGTTCATATTTATAACGAATCCTACTTCCATCATACCATTTTCTGCTGCTGTTGGTATTACACTGTAGCCCGCATCTCGTGGTCGTGCGGTAGCGTTCTCGCTTCCCACGCCCGGGTTCCCGGGTTCGATTCCCGGCGGGGTAAGGGATTTTCTCTGCCTCGTGCTGGCTGGGTGTGTGTGCTGTCCTTAGGTTAGTTAGGTTTAAGTAGTTCTAAGTTCTAGGGAACTGATGACCATAGATGTTAAGTCCCATAGTGCTCAGAGCCATTTGAACCATTACCCTGTATTCACATGACCTGAAATCCTCGTCTTCCTTCCATTTCACGTCATTTATTTCCATTTCTCTTCACTAGGATGCTCGCATTCCCACACCGCGATACTTTCCATTCTAGATGCACCCCCCACTCTCGGATACTTTCTATTGTAAGTGTATGACACTCCCCAGAAGCACATAAATTTGTGTCTATTTGTTCTTAGATCCCTCACCGTGCATGTAACAGGGGGTGAGTTTTGGGGAAGAAATCAATCGCCCAACCCCACAAACAGAAATCGAAATATTGTTTTAGCGTCCGTCTTCAGAATTAAATCCTCCCTCAAGAAATTTTTTCCTCCTAGGAACACTGTTTTACCTCATACATGTATGCTCGACCCCACAAACAGAAATCAAAACATTTTTTTAGCGTCCGTCTTCAGAATCAAATCCTCCCTCAAGAAATTTTTTCCTCCTATGAACACTGTTTTACCTCATACATGTATGCTCTTCAGCTATGGATATTTTTATATGAGTGGCGTTCAATACATAATGCAAATTTTTTTTTCTGACAGCGGGTTGGTTTTATTCAGGATCCTAGCACACCGTATTGTTCCCCATTCTTTTGGCTACATAACTCTACTTTTCAGGATAATCTCCGTTCAGTGCGATGGCATTACGTACCCTCTAGTGGAGAGTTTGTATGCCCGTATGATACCACTTTACTGGTTGACAGCGGAGCGACGTCTTGCTGCGTCATTAATCTGCTCATCATCAAAGTACTGCTTCCCGCCGAGTGCATTGTTCATATAGCTAAACAGATGGAAGTCGCAAGGTGCGACATCCGAGCTGTAGTGTGGATGGGGAGGAGCAGTCGATAACTTGCGTGAGCTCCTCTCGTGTGCGCAGACTTGTGTGAGGCTGTGGGTTGTCATGGAGAAGGAGAAGTTTGTTTGCATTTTATGGCGACAGCACACTGAAGTCATGTCTTCAGCTTCCTGAGGGGCAGCACAGTACACTTCAGAGTTGATCTTTGCAGCACGAGGGAGGACTTCAAACAGAATAACCATTTCAGGGTCATAGAAACCCGCTCTCATGATTTTACCAGCTGAGGGTGCGACTTTCAGAGGGGAAGTGGTGTGGCGCCACTCTATTGACTACCACTTTGTTGCCGGTTCGATGAGAAGAGCGCATGTTTCATCGCCTGTGATGATGTTCAATAAAAAAATTGTGATTTTCAGCCTCGTAACGCGCAAGCTGATCCGTACAGATGGTCCTTCGTTGCTCATCATGATCACCTGTGAGGAGTCGAGGTACCTAACGCGCACGTATCAGCGAGAGTGTCAACACTAGCAACGTCTAGCTGAGCAGCGAGGTGTTTCAAAAATGGTTCACATGGCTCTGAGCACTATGGGGCTTAACATCTGAGGTTATGTGCTCTAGAACTTAGAACTACTTAAACCTAACTAACCTAAGAACATCACACACATCCATGCCCGAGGCAGATTCAAACCTGCGACCGTAGCAGTCGCGCGGTTCCCGACAGCAGCGCCTAGAACCGCGCGGCCACCTCGGCCGGCCAGCGAGGTGTTTGGTTGTGATCTTTCGATCACCTTCAATGAGGGTATCTGCACATTCCAACATTACAGGAGTCACACATATCACACATATGTGCGGCCGGCCGACACGCACGAGAACGGACAACTTTGTACGACCTTGTTGCGATGATGACGGAGCCCTCACCCATCAACTCATCGTGCTTCTTTTCCGTGCCAGGTCTACGAACACAATCCGAAAGCTCCTATAAACGTCTGCGATGCTCTGGGTTTCCGCCAAAAGAAAATCAGTGTCAGCTCTCTACTTGGAACTACTCTCTGTTACAGACAGCATTTTGAAGGCTACATATAGCGCAGCTAAGAGCTCCCTACACGGTGGAGCCGTGCGGGATTAGCCGAGCGGTCTGGGCGCTGCACTCATCAACTGTGCAGCTGGTCCCGGCGGAGGTTCGAGTCCTCCCTCGGGCATGGGTGTGTGTGTTTGTGCTTAGGATAATTTAGGTTAAGTAGTGTGTAAGCTTAGGGACTGATGACCTTAGCAGTTAAGTCCCATAAGATTTCACACCCATTTGTCTTTTTGTCTACACTGGGGAAGTAGGGGTATCTCGTAAGAAAGCGCGAGTGTATTAAGATGTATTCATTTAAATGTCTTTGAACCTATTAGTTAAGTCCGACACCTATTTACCTTTTTTACATCCCTACCTCTGCCCAGTACATATTGGTTTTTCTTGTCCTATAATAGAGTCCTCTACTTTTAGTCTATTACGGACCCATATCACGGAGCTCAATTTGAAGTAGGATTTTGGAGCATATACTGTACTCGAACATCATGAATCACCTTGAAGAAAATGACTTACTGATACATAACCAACACGGATTCAGAAACATGGTTATTGTGCAACACAGCTAGCTATTTGTTGACATGAAGTAATGAGTGCTGTCGACAAGGGATCACAGATCGATTCCATATTCCTAGATTTCCAGAAGGCTTTTGATACCGTTCCTCACAAGCGACTATTAATCAAATTGCGTGCATATGGAGTATCCTCTCATTTGTGTGACGGTATCGTGATTTCCTCTCAGAAAGGTCACAGTTAGTAGTGACAGACGGTAAGTCATCGATTAGAACAGAAGTGATATCTGGCGTTCCCCAAGGTAGTGTCATACCCCCTCTGCTGTTCATGATTTACATAAATGATCTAGGTGATAATCTGAGCAGCCCGTTTAGATTGTTTGCAGATGACGCTGTAATTTACCGTCTAGTAAAATCATCAGACGATTAATTCCAATTACAAAATGGTCTATAGAGAATTTCTCTATGGTGTGAAAAGTGGCAATTGGCACTAAACAAAGAAAAGTGCGAGGTCATCAACACGAGTACTAAAAGAAATCCGATAAGTTTTGGGTATACGATAAATCGCACAAATCTAATGGCTGTCAGTTCGACTATATACCTAAGAATTACAATTACGAGCAACTTGAATTGGAAAGACAAAATAGATAATATTGTGGGGAAGGCGAAACAAAGACTGCGGTTTGTTGGCAGAACACTTAGAAGATGCGACAAGCCCACTAAAGAGAGAGCCTACATTACGTTTGTCCGAACTCTGCTGGAATACTGCTGCGCGGTATGGGATCCTTACCAGGTAGGTTTGACGGAGGACATCGAAAAAGTGCAAAGAAGGGCAGCTCGTTTCGTGTTATCACGCAATAGGTGTGAGACTGTCAGTGATATGATAGGCTAGTTGGGGTGGCAGTCACTGAAACAAAGGCGGTTTTCTTTGCGGCGAGATCTATTTACGAAATTTCAATCACCAACTTTCTCTCCCGAATGCGAAAATATTTTGTAGACAGCCACGTACGTAGTGGGAAATGATCATCTAATAAAATAAGACGAATCAGAGCTCGAACGGAAAGATTTAGGTGTTCCTTTTCGCCACGCCCCATTCTAGAGTGGAATGATAGGAAAGTAGTACGAAAATAGTTTGATGAACCCTCTGCCAGGCACTTAAGTGTGAATTGCAGTGTAATCATGTAGATGTAGATGTAGATGTAGTTTTTTGTTGAGTCTGGCGACGACAGATCTTCTGCAAGCTTTTTATCGTCTTTCGAACCACGTTGCTTGAGTTGGGCATCGTTAATTTGGTTCCTCTGCGATTATCTACCTGGTACGGTTGAACCTGTCCATTATAGCCTGGCAGCACACAAGTCTCACCGCCACGTCAGCGTAAGATGCCTGCGGGAGTTTTTGTCACAGCTGACCAAACTAATTGGCTGATAACAATCGGAATGTAGGATTCAGAGATTTTATCATCGTGGAGATGGAGTTCGATGTTTGCATCGGCCCACGGTGTGTTGAGATTCGTCACGCCAGCAACACTCAGGGTACTGCGATCGCAATTCTCTATTTTCAAAAGACTATGCTGACATGCGGACAACAGAGCCAGGCCAGCTTTCGCCCGAGCAGTTGGCAAACCAGCAGTCCTCCCCCCCCCCCCCCCCGCCCCCACCCCTTCCGGCGCTTGTAAGCTATTTGGTTTTGAAAATTCTATGGCCACCCAGGCTTCTCCCAATTTATCAACTCTGGCCTGCCTCAGGCAAGGGAAATTAGGAATCTTTCTCCAGCAGCCGCTAGCTATGTATTACTCTCCGGCAAAATTGAGATAATATAGATACGAAATCAGTTAGTACTGCAATGCGATATGTGACTGTAGTCCTCTAAGTTTTCCCTAATTACCAAGCAAGGAAAATCTACGAATTAATAGCGTTCTTGGGGTCAAGAATTTTCGTATGTATATGTCCGTCTGTCGAAGACGGCTTGAAGAAATACAGTCGAAGCCTCGCAACGAGATGAAGCTTTTTCATAGTTGATAATCCGACATAATTTCATTAATAGTTTCGTCTTACTAGTTCTTTTTATTCGCAGTGATTTAAAATGTTGTTAATGTCGACGCAGAAATGTTCAACACCAAACGTAATTTCCTGTCTGCAATAATTAGCACTTCTTGTCCGATTCTGTTGACATTCGGTTTGCATTCTTGTTTCCTGAGGTGGAGGTACGTATCTCGACCAACTGTGAGTGCTTGTCGGTGACGGAATGGATCACTAGGCTACACGGCATCACTGCCGTGTTAATTTGTAATCTATAAAAGTTTGTAGGTTGTGGGCCTGTGAGTTTCCAGTTCCGTTCACACTGGGCTATCGACAAGTGAGTGCAGAAAGACGTCTTGCCAGCCTGAGTGCATCCGACAGTTGCGCTGACCATAGGCAATATCCAAGGTCTCCCAGACGTCGAATGCACGTACAGACACGTGGCCGGCGCGACGGTGCGTATCGAACGCCCCGTGACGTCACCACTGCGTTGCCGCCCACGAGGTCGCATACGGGCGAAGGACAGTGACCGCAAAGGTTCAGTGGCTGTAGTGTTCCGTCTTCCTCCCTTAGCATGTTACCTTCGGAGAAAATGATGAAGAATATTGTTACAAACATTTAAACCACAAATCATGCGTTCAATTTGAACAGCTTAAAATAGTATTTTAGATTTCAGGATAGTACCACCAACAAAATCATAACTTAATCTTTGATTAAACTACACACTAGTACAAATGTTAGTCAAGAAGTGTTTTGGAGGCATTTTTCCATCTTCAGTTCAGGATATGCCCCTTTGTCCCGTCAGCACAGTTACTAAGATAGCGATGTACTGGTGATGGGGTATGGAATCGAAAGTGGTTTCTGACCATAAAAAGGAAAGAAAAAAATCACAATTTATTAATAACTAGCCTTTTTCGCGAAGCACTATAGTGTTCACTTACTTTATTCACATTAATCTGCATCGGAATACAGTACTAGTACCGTAACTGAATGGCACTTCAGCAATAAAACAATAATGTCATTAGAAGAAGCAGCTCATCGTCTTAAACTCTCCCTAGTTAGTAAGGATAAAGTGAGATGGGTGTAAATAAAGTGTTTATGACGACTCAACGCATTAACGTCCGCAGCTCGTGGTGTCGTGGTAGCGTTCTCGCTCTCCGAGCACGAGGTCCCGGGTTCGATTCCCGGTGGGGTCAGTGATTTTCACCTGCCTCGAGATGACTGGATGTTGTCGAGTCGCCTTAATCATCCAGCCCCACATCGGTCGGAGGAAGGCAACGGCAAAGCACCTCCATTAGGACCTTTCCTAATACGGCGGTGCGGGTCTCCCGCGTCGTTCCCCTACGCTCTGTCCAGAAGAATGTGACTTAATTTCCAACTCATTAATATAAACACTCTTTAAAGTATGGAAATGTGCAAAACACGTGCGTTATAATCAAGAGTACATTTGTGTTAACTCTACAAGTACATCAGATTTTACTGTGTCGGTTTCTTATACCGAAGTGCAATGATGATGATCACTTCAAAAAAAAAAAAAAAAAAAAGATCAAATGTGTGTGAAATCTTATGGGACTTAACTGCTAAGGCCATCAGTCCCTATGCTTACACACTACTTAACCTAAATCATCCTAAGGACAAACACACACACCCATGCCCGAGGGAGGAGTCGAACCCCCGCCGGGATCAGCCGCACAGTCCATGACTGCAGCGCCTGAGACTCCTCGGTTAATCCCGCGCGGCGATGATCACTTAATACAAAACACACGTAACTCTCATTCACAGGTTTTTCGTTCCTTATCACAACATTGCCACTACAGTCCGACTGAGCACGTTTGGACAAAAATCGAACTGTGCGTGGCATAACCAAATTTAAAATTGCTGGGAGGGAAAGGCTTTTGGATGAAGTGCTTGACAACGTAACTCAATTAACATTTTTTTTTATTTAGCTTAAAACGTCTCCTAACATCGTCTAGAACTCATAAAAAAAGTATTCCTAACCGCTCGGCTATCCGGAGACGCTTCTTGTCACACCCAAATTCCCAAATTCTTGCTCTCCACGCCACAAAGACTCTCGTCCATTATCCCCCTACCCGCAGGTTCGCGATTCCCGTAGGAGTTCGGACGTTGGTTGCACATCTGGACTGTAAATTTTTCATCAAACAGCCGTCTAGCACTTGAATTATAGAAATGATTGTATCTGGTCCGTCCGAAACGTCGGCCAGAATAGACAACACTCATAGCTATATACAATTCCGTCAGCATACTCTAGATGCGTTCGACACGCATAGTGGCTGCAAAGGAGGATACGCAGTGGGAAATCTGAATTGATAGTTTACTTTATCCGATGGTCAGTACTCTAAGACTGGATGAATTAGCCTTGATAGTAGCGACTGAACTATTGAATACTGTTAATGGTAAGGTATTATAGTGATATTTAAATTGTTCCTTTTAGAATATTATTTAACATGTAATTTAAGCTAGAGTGCGCTCATGTTGGCCTTAGCTAGGTACTGTACGTGGAAATTGAAGCATTTTCAGAGCATGAGAGCTTGTGAGGCAGTGTAGGCAGTCTTCTGTGGTGTTGCCTGAGTATTAGAGGCTCCTTTGATAAATTTTGAAAGTTTAATCAGTACGGTTTAACTTGGCCTCTTGGCACAAGCAGTCATACTTCCTCGTGTCACCTCTGTATGTACTGCACAAAACACATAGCAGCCTTGCGTATACTGTTACCTCCACCTCGCTGCACTACCTGTTGGTAGTGGTGGTGTTCAAGGTCTACTTTCTGACCTACACACAATCCCCTAAACACAACTTCACAAACTTTCTTATGTCTGCAGCTACATGTGCGTACCACAACTGTCTATTGGGACTGGCATTGTTGTAACCCCTCTTCGTGCCTCTGTCTGTGCGGAGCACTTTTGTTAGTGCATTCGGATACAGTAAATGCGACAACATATTCGGAGCTCACTTATCGGGGAAATCGTCCTACAATTAAAATGTTGGCATTGTCCACAACGCCATTCTCTAAGCATTTTGATGCAGTAATGTAACGCTGTACACAGAGAAATATCCTGATAAATAAAAACAATCTGTTTTATGTCTTTAAAGAGTGAATTGTTCTTCTTTATTGTTAAACCCTCAGGTTGTTTGCCATTATCTTATATTTTGCTATCATAAGTTGAGGATCTATAAGAACTAAACATCGCTATACGATAATAGGTTTCCTAGAAGACCTATTCATTTGGTCAATTACAAACCCTTACCACGAATGGACAAAGGAATCCACTGCCCAATATCAAAATCCAACTAAAGAATGATTTCAAATTTATAGGTCACTGAACTAACGTTAAAGGGCAAGATACAGTATTTGACACTGGATTTTAAACACATCACATAAATTAGTATTAACAATTGATTTTGACAATTTAATCTCAATATTTTGCTATCCATAACTTCGGAATTACGACGATTCTGCGAAGTCTAAGCTCAGTCTCGCATGAGCACAACAAACTGTTTGGGGTGATACACTTTACAGATCATTTTAAATGCCCTAAAAATTACATTTATTTCATTCTACTAAGCTGGTACATCAACTTTTCGATGGAATAGGTGACTCACGTATTGTTTCTACCATCGGTGTGTACATTCCAACTGATTTAATTTGCAAGTTACGATCCCTTTTGTGTTAAAATTATTATAAATTTAAATTATGCTTGCCAAGAGGCAGGTTCCTTGTGCTATGGATCGATTGTACAATCTCGGTATGAATCCAGGAACAAGTAACTGAAAATAGGTTAACCGCACTACAACTTAGTGCACTCGTTCTACGATGCGATTTTGTTCGATAGACAGTTATTGGTGGAATAGCATTCTCGTCCAGTTATATTGGCAGCAACAGTAGAGATATTTTCACACACATAATTCACACTTATCTAATAGTCTGCAGAAATCGCGTGTTTAACGTCAGCAGTAAGTGTTCCAGATCGCAAGACTATTCGCTTGAGTATAATACGAGGGTTGGAACTTTAATAGTGGCAACTATTTATTTACGGCTCATACAAAATAGATACGTGTTTCTAAGTTTTAGTGGCCTTCAAAGTAGTCACCAGCGTAGTGTATAACCCGTTACCAGTGATGTGGAAGTCGTAGGATACTCTTAGCAGTGACAGTTGTGTTGACAGTTCGAGCTGCCCGACAAATTTGTAGCAGTTCTGAAGCCATTGCCGTGAAGTGTTTCCTTCAGTTCAGCGATCGGGTTGAACTTACGAGGACTTAAGTCAGGGGAGTGCAGTAGGTGGTATAGCACATAGCAGCCCCATCAGTCAAACAAATCAGTAACGGCTTTCTCTATACGTGCTTGAGCATAGTCCTGCAAAACGATGGTGAGGTCCTGCAGAAAGTTCAAATGGCTCTGAGCACTATGGGACTCAACTGCTGAGGTCATTAGTCCCCTAGAACTTAGAACTAGTTAAACCTAACTAACCTAAGGACATCACAAACATCCATGCCCGAGGCAGGATTCGAACCTGCGACCGTAGCGGTCCTGCGGTTCCAGACTGCAGCGCCTTTAACCGCACGGCCACTTCGGCCGGCCCTGCAGAAAGTGACGTCACTTCTGTCTCTCTGCTGTTCATTTTTGGAACACAACCTATGACCAGCTTAGAGATAGAACTGGCACTGCTAAGAATATCCTACGACTTCCACATCGCTTGCTACAGGTTATACACAATGCTGGTGAGTACTTTGAAGGTCAGTAAAACTTTGAAACACGTAGCTATTTTGTACGAGCAGTAAGTAAATATTTGCCACTGTTAAAGTTCTAACCCTCGTATTGGACTGGTCGATACTGTAACGACTTTGAGAGCGTAGGCAAAATCACGAAAACTGATGCGCCCTCTTGCGATGAAAAGATTAATGAAGGATATTTATCCAAGCTTGTAAGGTACATGTATTTAAAGCTTGACGATCTATCTAGAAATTAGTTAAAGGATAAGATACTTGTTGTTTGACTGGTAAGGAATCCTGCAGATTTTCCGAATAAAGTGTGGGGAAAAATATGTAGCAGTTTCAATTCACAAACACCTTCATACAGATAGGCAGAGTAATTACAAAAGGAGTACGATTTTTCAAAACAGGAAAAACATAAATATTATACCCACAAAAGACAGCAGAACCTGCTGTTTGGGGGTGGTCCCTAAGTGAAACGTAAATTCAGTGTTGTAGGCACTGAAATACACGATTTAATACAGGTGTAACAGAAGGACACCATAGTCATTTGCATTCAGATGCAGATTTTCTAGGTGAGACAAAGTTCCATGAAATGTAGCTTCATGTACATGATGAATTGTAAGTAGGCACCTAATATAGTAGCAATTTTGGAATTCGTAATGCTTTGAGGAATAGTTGGTCTTTTCAGAGTCTCCGACGATCTGTGACAAAACAGACATCATGGGGATTGATTTGGTTGACGTTTCTGAGGTTTGTCATTCATAGGCTAGCTTGCTGTTGTATTTATATCTTGAAAAGATTAATTCACTACAGCAGCAATGGGTGTTGTACCGGAAGTACGTCTGCTGAATTACTGAACTCTATAAGTTTGTGCACTGTTGCAGATCTTGGCCATAAGCGAATGCTGTTTTATGGTTTGTGCCACTTGCGGCTGGCAACTTCACCTCTGGCGGGCATCGGGTTCGTGTCCGACGCGGACAGAGGACGCTGCTGTGTTCGCTGGAAGGAGTCTCGCTAGCACGTGCGACGTGGTGCTCGAGGTGTGCAGTGTGGCGAGGATGGCGGTGAGAGGGAGCGCCCCACCGCGGCTACTGCGGCGCCTCCCACTAACTCGGAGTACTCACGTTTAACAGCGACTGTTTTGTAACATGCGTTCTGGATTACGTGCCCAAGGTGGGATTATATTAAAGACTGGATGTATTCAAGATTGCCTCCAATCCAGAGCATCTCATTCCAGTAATATTGTAGTTCTTATATGAATCGGGTTAACCATTGAGTTAAGGGTCTGAAATAAAAATATCCTGAGAAAACTGAGTTACTAGTATGAAAACCATAACTGGGGCCCAACTTCGCCCATCTAACTGCGTTAAATAATGTTCCTTCAATTTAGCGCCACTAGCTAAACACCTGAACACAAAAAGTTAACTGAAGGAATAAACGGTTGCCTTAGGTTCAACCACCGATTTAAAAAACCGCACACCGCACCAAGATACTGAAAATAAATATCCACTTCTACCTCACTTAATTTGAAAAAATAATCGCCAAACGCTGATCTAAAACACGAGATACTCTTCACTAACCTTACTGGCGCTGCGCCTCGTAGAACTAATGTCGTAACAGTCTTTAATGAATATTAATGGTAAGTCTATTAACACTGCCGCAATTTTAAACTGTCAATCTAGAATGAATACAGTAGGAAGACAGACTACATTACAATGCTGTACTTGCCTTGATTCTTGAGAATGCAACGGCTGGTTTTGGATGCCGTTGTTTCTTGTTCTTAGATCATTGTACTGCGCCCTCCATTGCATTTACTCCAGTCTGCTGCCTATTTTATTCGCCAGAACGCGAAGCTAAGTGGGCGCCTTTTCCATTCACTTGGCAACGTTTAAAGAATCATTATGCTCTCCTTGACATTTCAAATTAATGTTTTAGCGTGGAATAAAAGACTTCATACTGGACTGTTACAGGCTATATCAACGGAATGTAATACTGGAATAGTGTAATACTGGAATAGCAAACACCGCAACTATTATAATTGACCCTATTAATACTGTCACCACCTTGATCTATCTACAGTAGCTACTGATACTGAAAGTTTCTCTTGAAGAACTGAATTTAATGCACCATAGTCAAGTGCTATTCTGCCTTTCATGTAATGCTGCCAAGGGTATCCTTGAATGGACAATCAGAGTGGGTGACTCCAGCATAGGGTTGCTGCTCCTCTCTCACGTTTTCTATCGTTATTACCTTTGATTATACGGAAGTCACCAAGTCATTTCAGAGAGGACTTCATGTAAATTTTCTTATTGCCATCTGACGGCCTTTCATGAAATGCCCGTTTATACTTAATAGTTCGAATATTTTCTTGTTTCCCATTTGTGTATGTTACGGAGCCTGATGGCTGCAAGTCTATTGTTTAATAGAGATGTGTTTACTGACGCGATTTTCTGAAACTGTGGGTGCCTTTTGTTAATGAGTGATTTCAGACACTACTGCGTGTTGAATTTGTTTCTTTAAATAAATATAACGGAAAAGTAAATGTGCCCTAACGCTCAATAAATAGTTCGGCCCCTTGACTTCCAGTTCCCTGTTACAGGTTTGATGATTATAAGTAATTATATTGGCCGCGGGGGTAGGGTACGGGAAGTGGGGGGGGGGGGGGGGTGTAGGAATATAAAAAATAGGTTGGCAACATTTACAACGAACAGCTATAATCCTTGTTATATTCCTGGCGTGGAAATGTGCCTACGGCACATGTCCACATTGGAAGTGGCTGTTTCTGTGTTTCACTTAAATGTTTGAAGAATAGTAAGTATTGCATACATAATTGTGGCTTGTGCAAACATCGCTAGCCGCTGTACGTCGTCTGGGAGGGAGGGGTAAGTAACTGGTGATCTAATACCTTCACCGGGTTCTTCTTTCTTGCACTGTCATCTCAGTTTCAAACTGTCAATTTTTCTTTCACAATAAAAACAGCAATTGTCTACTGTGAAAAATTTAGCAAAGTTTTAGATGTTGCTGCTTCAAAAATAACAAGACAATAACAAGAGGAGGGAGGGAGAACTCTACTGGTTAAGGAAAGAGCATACAGACCAAAAATAGGAATAAAAAATACAAATTTATAAACTAAAGATTTCAGAATAAATGTATATTAATCCGTATACATTTGTTTATTGTATTTTCATTTATTTACAACAAAGAACTGAAATAATTAACAAATTTATCTCTTGTGATCATAGTCCACTCTCATACGCATGCTGTCCCTTTGTCAATCCCAATGACGTCGTCAGTACACAGAAGTAAATCACTACAGGCAAAGAATCTAAATGTCGGTAGAAGCTCGTTGATTGGTGGAACAGCGTCGTTCCTGAAAGAAAGAAAAGAATTGCACAAGATATTTCGTGTTGTAATTCAAGAGAAACATAGCTCCCCACCCCCTACTACACGTTACAATTACTTTGATTCAATAACTCATGATTTCTCTTAGCTGATTAATAAGTATCAGTTCTTTTGTCGCACACAGATAACTATTATTTTGTGATAAATATGGATCTGCTTATGTGGATACTTCTAATAATTCAGAAACAAATCTTCTATATGCTATAAATGAGGAAGGATCATATTTCGTTTTTTATTTTCTTTAAGTAGTCTCACTAAAAGATGGAAAGTTGTGATCAATATTTCTTCATAGAGACGCAACATGGCCGAGTGAACTCTAGAAGTTAGGGCCCTGTCAAACTTCATGCTACATGAAATATCATAATGTTGTTGTCCAATACTGAAAGAGGTGTAACAAAAATGACTCCCAGAGATCATGTGGTTTTCCACTTGAATAAGGCTGTTTTAGCTGTGTCCGCTAAATAAAACGAGGTAGTCCTTTCTAATGCAACATCAATTGTAGCACACGAGACTATCTTCGGCACGAATGGTCATTTTTATAAACGTGCTTTATCTAAATAATACGACGGTACATTATTGATCAAGTACTAATATCAAATGCGTATTACATATTCTAGAAGTAAACAGTATATGTTATGAAACACAGAAATAGTCTATTTGCCTGTTGTATTCTCCAATTTCTCACTCATGACGTCTTAAAGACAAAATACGGCTGCCTTTGACAGACCAAAACTAAAGGAATACTGTGTTCTTCAAAATAATTGTAACGAAGTTTCACTTTCTTCTCATCCTTCTTCCTAACAAACAATTCTGCCGAAACATCGTCATCATTATCTGATTATAAAATATTCGAGCCTTCGTCAAAACCTATTCTCCAAATTAACTCGCTAACCGTACCCGAAACCGCTGGCTAAGTTATGCCGAGTTTACACTCCGGTTAGGCGTTATTCCCGTTTGGTACACCGCGATTCACACGCAGTTTCCACAATAGAGCTTAACCGGTGGTTAACCGGATTTTACATAGCCGGTCCTTTGAAGTTGATATATACGCTTCGTTTTCGTGACATCAAATTCCCTAATCTGGTGGGAACAGGCGTGTCTATATACTTATTTTTGAGAGTCTCCAACAGCAGTGTTTTTGTAAGATATCATTGGGGAGTGGTCGTGTGAATTACCATTCGTGTTGTTTTTATGATTGACTGTCAAAATTAAGTGACAGATGCTTTGTTATTGTGTGAAATATTATTTCCGTGAACGAAGCTTACGGGTAAACAACTTACTGTGAACTAAAGTATCTACACATTTATTAATACTTGCAACATGGCACGTTTACCGCAAGTGAACCTAGGAACCAATCTCTTGGAACGGCTTACCGCCAGTATTATTATAGATGAAATCGGTTACTGTATGTTGATTTGTGGCATCACTTAATTTATGGGGTCTCAGGGATTTAATCGATATTTTAGATTCAGTGATCGGTAAGGCCACAGTAGATAAGGTTTCCTGCACTTTTCTCAGCACCTCTTCATTGGTAACGCCATCTCCCCAGTTGATTTTAATCATCCTCCTCTAGCACGAAATCTCCTGGGCTTCTAGTTGACTTCTGTCCTGTTGCCTAAGTCCCACTTCCGCATAAACTTCATGTACTGTTTTCTTATTTTCTGACTAATGCTCTTGCTGGCGAGTAAGCTCTTTTTACACTTAAATGGAGATTCGACCCGCTGTAATTTTGCTCGCAATTTCATTTGACTCCTACCATCTCTAATGGTGCTGCCTCCCAAATAAGTGTATCATGTGTAATTCCTCTCTCCAAACTCCCAAAGCTTCATATTCTATTTCAGTAGTATCTATCTCTCGTTGGCTTTGATACAATACTGATTACAGAAATCCTTATCCATTATACTGAGAACTTTCTTTAAACGTTCTTTCGTCTCCTTGAGCACAGTAGTATCATCTACTTAGCGCAAAAAGTCTATCTTCTGTATATTAATGTTGAACCCTGCCTCCGTTGCTGCGCGACCTTGGTGATCAGCTTTCTTTATATAACCATTCCATATAAGAGGAAACAGAACACACCATTGTCTCATTTCTTTTTTATAATTTTTGTTCCATTCACCTTATGAAAATTTCTAATCACAGCCACTCCATTCTTATAGAAGACATCAACCGCATGGCCAAGTATTTTAGACCTATTTTCATTGGCGCTCTTGAGCACTTCTTGCCAGATAACATGGTCACAAGCTTTCTCCAGCTCTACAATGGCAACGTATGTTGCTTTATGTTTCTACAATAGACTTTCAACAACAAGCCTATGCCAGAACAGCCATTCTTTTTCGAAATCCCTCCTCAACCAAAACTGGTCTTCACTCTGCGTATCTTCCACATTTCTTCAACTCTTTTCAGAATTATGCTTTTGAGAATATGTGACATTACGCTTAAATTTTGGTATTGTTTTCTTTAGTAGTTGCTACTATCTTCGATAAGGGAATCATGACGTATTTCCAGATGTTGGTTTGTATCCTTCTAGTATCATAGACGGTCCCAATTAGTGACTTCACTAAAACAGTGATCACAGTTGAGAGATAGATAATCATAGTAAAAAGAGTTCTAACACAAGTGAATAAAGGGGCAATGAAAGTACGTTTCAATGTAGAGTTCATGGAGAACATAAATGTGACCAGCAAAATGACTGGCACATGACCCAGTTATCCAGTTGTGCAGAAAAGGAACTTATCATGGAGTCCAACACAGTTAGCTTCAGAACATGTCGTTGCTTTACATTTCTTCCACAATAATTTCGTCCCATACAGAGACCAGCACAAATGTAATACCTCGATCAGGTCACAATAGGGTATTTCGACAAGAGCGACCATTGGCCATAAATCAGCTGCCTGTCAATGAAAAACATGAGATTTGCTTTCCAGTCTTAAAGTCGCTGTGTTACAGTTCCTTAAGAAACAGATACGTGTCACATCCACAAAGATTATCCATAATGACGCAACAAAATCTGGTAACTGAATGTTTATATTGAAAAATGTGTAGCATCTCTACACTTTCCAGTTAAACAGTCACTGTCATACACTTTCTTCACATTTTCTTTATGGCTGGGTTGATTTCTTACTTTTGCCTCTAAAAACTGTGCAAGTAGTGTTATATTTCACTCATTTTTCTTCATAAATTTGACTACCTTACATTTAAAATAAGACAATTATTCAGTTTTCGTTAAATGTTTAATTTCCTTTAGCTTATAAGTAATTTGTGTTACTTCTCTTGCAACTACGTCAATAACATTTGTAGTTGTTTTAGTTACGCTTTGTAATAACAAGTTCTACAATTTAGATCATAAAAATAGAGATATCTCATATTATTGATATTCTATTATGAAATACTGCTTAGTAAAATTAACAGAATTTAACTGTCAATGTCATGTGTTATCTTGTATTTATGTTTATCTAACATTACAATCCTCAATGTGTTCTATACAGTAGTTTTTGTTTATGTTTGGAGTTTTGGAACATAATTTTGTCATCTTTCTATGGTACTCCTGTCTTAACTACTACTCTGTGTATAGGCTATATGTTTATACAGTTATCCTTTGAAATTAAAATGTCATAAACAAATGGCACAAAGTTTATAATAGTATCATCAAAATATTAGTTTTAATTCGCATTGAAAATTTCATCAGCATCTAATAAAAATTTATATTCCTTCTGACTGCATGATTTCGAACTGAGAATAATGTTAATTTTTATTAGAAGTATACTCTTTAGATTCTTACTTTTCCTGGGTTTTGCAGTGTTTTATTTTATTTTTTGTGCTACAGGCAGATGCCACAATTTCGTAAGTTGAAACTTCTTAAAACATGTTAGAATGCTCTGGTTTAATTATACATCCAATTAAGAATTGAGAAACATTTCTGTTTTGGGTTGTCTAATCTTCAGGGCTCTGACAGTCAACGATATTAAGCAGTAAACAACCTGCTAGTTCAACTTTTCCCATAATTCCTTTTCCCCTAACGTACAGCCCAAGTTAGTAATGTATAAACCTGTCCTAGTGGCATTCTTTTAACTTTGATGTTACGTCTTAACTTCGTTTTATTTATATTGATAATATTTGGATTTATGATAATCAGCTCTTTTCGTTTCCTCCCCAATTCTCCTACTTATAGCCTATTGCTAAATAGAAGATTGTCTTTATGACACATTGTTTTCATAAAGTTGGCTGCGGAAGTCAAGACAGTCGTTTGAGAGGTTATTGTCTGGTAATTTCTGATGATCATATTTTTAATTTTGTTGCTACATAACTCCATTATCTGGTCACAGCATATTAAAAAAAGCGGGAGAGGGCGAGTAATGCTTCTCGCACCTCTTGCCTTGTAATTAATTCAGTAAATCTCTGATTCTTTTTTCTTATTTGTTGCAGTTCTAGCAGTTAGCTTGCTGGTCCCTAACTGATCTACATTGTAGACTGTCTTTTCTGCAATGCACTTATAGAACTTAGCTTTTGGCACACTGTCACATACCTGATGCAGTAAAAAAAAAAGCATTGGATGACTTCTTTTTTCTACATACTTTTGAGTAACTAACTTTAATGCGAAAATTTGGCTTCGGATGGATCCGCTTCGACGACAGATAAATTACCCAGCCTTCAATTTCCTTCAACCTGTTTCGTCGATCTAGTTTAAGACTTCAGTATATCTTCTTGGGAGTCCAGCGTTGTGAGACACATTTATAGTGTCTGTACTCACAGTTATAGCCTTTCCTAAATATTAGGACATTACAGTGATTTCCCAGGCTATAAGAACTTTCCTTGATTCCCATAGATCCACCACAGTTAAAAATGGCAGGTATTCTTCTTTCTTCTCCAAGGTTTCAATCTGTTGTAGTATGATGCAAATATATTCTGCATCCTCCCCGAAATCTAGCTACATTTCACTTGGTTTCAGTCAAATATTGATCTCTTTTTTTTTCCTGTACTTGATCTACTGCTGTTCATTTTATCCTTAGCACAGTTAACCGTATAAGTATTCTCTCCACTATGTTTGTATCGATTGATTAAGTGTTTCCCTTCCTGCCCCTTATGAATTTTTCGGATATCTCTTTTCCATGTAACGTTTTTCAGTTTTGTGTAGAATCACTGCTGATAATCTGTAAGCCCTTTCTCTTTTTCCCACAATATTTTCTCGGGCTGGGCTTTTCCTTGTTTTCCAAGTTTTTCAATTTCAATCTTTATCGTTGTATGTGTCAATACCCGCAATGTCTAAATGGTTCTTCTGTCATTCCTTCTACTTCAACCGTTTCTGAACGGTACCTTATAACCAACTTGATCTGTTGTCATACAACGATCTCATTTTGTTGCTTTCGAGATTTTTGTCTTTAATGTGTGCGACTTCCCCTACTCCCTTCTTAATTTATTTTCTCATTTCTGGATCCCGTTTGTTCAGAAGCCTGCGCTGTACAGTTACTCCTTCTGATCACCAGGAAATATTTCCTTAGTTTACAGAAATCTTGAATCTGAGCGACTGTGCCTGTTGAGATTATGTGAGATGAATCCATTTTGTCGTCACCCAACAATTTAGAGACGACGTAGGACACACTCCTATTGTAAGGAATAGTACAATGCGGAAATCAACATGTTCGTGGAGTCATGCACTAACTGGAATCACTGAAAGAGCACCCCTGATTTTTTCCCTCTTCGGGATTCTGATATGTGGACCAAGCTAAATTAATGCTTTAGAGATTTGCTTATTAAGCATATAATCGTTGATCATGTACAAAATTCATTCAGTTACCCACAAATTATTCACCTATGTCTTTCTTATATCTGTCTGTCGCAACCTCTGTGATTGTTCTTTTTGGGGAGGCATTCCGCTCCCCAACTTAACTGTCAGCTGCACATTATCGCAGTATTCTCAGTCTTAGATAACTTCAGATACACGTACCCAATTTCCATTTACTCCTTATCCTGCTCCCTTGAACGAAGAATCTTTCCGGCGGTGATCTTAAATTTCAGCCTATGCCCCTTCATTAACAAATAGTGTTTATTCTTGGGTACACCTTAGACAAAATATCTTTATCGCCATTTGCATACTGAATTACCTCTTGAGTTGAGTCATAACCTTTCTGTATGTGATTTTCATGTTGTAAGGCGGCATTTATAGCTGGACTTTTATTGATGGCACTGTTTGGTTTCAGTTGCGGTGAGAATAATCCTCTGGCTTAACGGTTTACAATATCTCACTGTTCGCCTTAGCTCCCTATTCGTAACGAACCACATTTTAGTTACTCTATTTCCTGCTGTGGTGGAAACTGTCGAATTTTATTTAACAGAAACTTTTGCCTCCTTTCGGTTTCACTCCATCGGCTCCTACCACATTTTGGTTAAGAGTTCGCATATCCTGTTCCAGCTTTTCTAACTTCTCTGTCACATTATGACATTGAAAGACATGAATCCGATTTCACAAGACTCTCTCGTGTACGTGAATAGAGATAGACCTCATGTAGGAGGCCAGTGCGACCTTTCCTAGAGTGCTGCTCGAATGTTTGAGATTTGTACCAGATCGGATTAAAGGAAGACATACAAGCAATTTGGAGGTGGGCTGATAGATTTAGTACAGATAGGTTCGAAAAACACGCCAAGTGTTTTGGAGATGCCTGGGGAACTCAAATGGGATTCATTGGAGCGAAGGCGGAGTTCTTATCGAGGAACACTACTGATAAATTTAGAGAACCGGAATTCGAAGTTGTTACAGAACGATTCTACTGCTGTAAATATAAATTTTTGCCTATGGCAGATGAGGTTAAGGAGACTTATGGACAGTTGTTTTTTTCCTCGATCTGTTTGCGAATGGAGATCGAATACAAATGAATAATAATGGTATAGTGTACCCTCCATCATACTCCGTACGGTGGCTTTAAGAGTACGTATGTGAATATCGATAGAATCATAGTTTTAATTTTTGGATGTACCCTTCAATTTTACAAAGGTATATCTCTTAGATATGTGCACGTATAACGTTTGAGGTAATTCTTACAACTATATTTACGATCACAATTTTAATTAACTGCTTGTAAATGATCATTGCGCGGTGACCATCCAGACGATACGAAAACTTGTACCTTTGTTTTTGGGTGTCTGTCTATAGTTTCTGTAGCCGTTGTTGTTGGTGTGTCGCTCCTGCTCCTCTCTCCCTCCCTTCCCCCCCCCCCCCCCCCCCCCCCCCCGTCCACCCTCAAAAAAATCCATACCGATGGATGAGACGACACTGAAGGCCAATACTGACACGCGAGATCCTTATCCCCTTCTAGGTCTGTCCGTCGATGACGCAGTGCTTTCGACAGAGACCGCGCCATCTCGTTGTAACTGAGTTGCAACTGATCTAACAGAGAACGGTAGACGCTTTTGTTTGCTATAGTAACGCCATCTAGACTGAAAGTACTACGGTATCAACGAGCAAGCTAACGATCTAACTAATCATAGGTCCCCCTACCAGAAACATAAAACTGATGCGAAGGTACGCTTTCAGTATGATGCATTAGCTACAATGTAGCAAATATTTTATCATTCTCGTAGACGAGGTGAGCTCGGTCGAATCTTTTGGAAACACTTCGTATATGACCTACGAATCATGAATCGACATTTCGTTCTTTCTTTTTGCTTCATACGAAGCTTTTATTAGGTCTCTTACCTTTCTGTTTCTTCCGTTAGAACTGGGTGACATTGCAGTGTTAACTGGCTTTCTTGTACAGGGTGCTGCCGAGGTTAGACCTACTTGGTTTATCACTGTCATATCTTGATTATTTACAGACTTGAAATTTTCAATATATCTCTGAACTCGATAACAATACAATATTAACTTGGTTTCGTGTCTGATGTATGGAGGAGGGTACTTTGTGTATCACTGCTGTTTCCCCATTTTACTGTTCCACTAGCGAATATTTCGTGGTAAGAACGATTTCTGTCGAGTCCCCTTGTTAACTAGACTCAGTCTAATTTTTGCCTTCGAGATATTTTCCTAAGATAATCGTAGGAGGAAGCAATATAATGATTGGTTCAGGTAAACAGCAACACCCTGATGTTTACATGCTTCAGTAGCAGTCTTATCAGAATGATTGAAACCGGCTGAAAAATCTGACACACACAGGACTAAAAAGGAAAATATACCTATTCAAATAAAAAACTGTTTAATATAAAACGTTTTCAAAACCGACTAAAAAGTGTAAAATAATTCCTCAGAGGCCGTTACAAATTCCTAAACTCATGCAGATAGTCATGACCATTTCCACTTCTTAATTTTTAATAGCTATGAGAATAATTTTACATTTTAAAACGAAAACTGGGAGGTATGCGCAATACATTACCGACGCGTGAATAGTTCTTCTTTTTATTATTTTCCAGCGCATGACCACTATGTTTTTTTTTAAATTCTACAAGTACTTCCACAACTATTAAGAATTAACAACCACTTATTTTCATGACTGCCTGCAGTGGGTTAGGAATCTGTGGGGGCTGGAAGAAATTATTTTACACTTTTCACTGTTCCTTAAAAAGTCTTTCACTTGAGTAATTACTTCGAAATTTCATGCACTAAAAACTCTTCTAACGCGTTACACGTTGCTCGCCTTGGACATATTCTGTATGAAATAAGATTTTTTTATACCTTTAAAAGCCTTTCTAAGTTTTTTCTTTTACAAATGCTTCCTTGGTTCTCTCTTCTCCGTCTTCGATGCATTTGAGGTATAACTGTCGCTGTTGAAGGCACTGCGGTTGATATGGTAGCACGTATGTTATGACTTTTAACGACTTCGTTCCCCCGACCAGACGTTGCACAGATAAGACATTCTCGTAAGATCGCAGCTTCTCTCAAGACATTCCTAGCCCACAGAACGACAAACTTCCGCCACTTGCGCAGCTATCGCTAACTTGCTACAGTACAGTGGTCTGTATGTGTCTCTGCTGAGGCTCTGTGGCCAGCAATCTGCTGTGCTCCACACGTATTTAACCACTTTCTTGCAGATTGACCCCAATTCCATTACCCCTGGTAACAACAGTCGTTTCACGTGATGAGCACCACATTCTGCTGCTCTTCCCGAGGATCCCATCGTGATAAAGGAGGAGAAGGGGCGGAAGGCTTCCCTTGAGTCCTCCGACCAATTTGGCCACAGTGCACGAAGTGGGGAGGGGTTAACGGCTGGGTGGGTGGAGGCCCACAACTTTTGATGAAGCCGTTTCTCCGTCCGTCGGCGAGGTTCCTCACTCAGCCTCTCGCAGTGCAAGAAGCGTCATCCAGGAAAAAGAGTCAGCAACATTCTTTGTCTTCAGTCAAGTGTTTACTGTCGTGTGAAAACCTTATTGGCATCCAATTCAGTCGCTCAGGGCAAATACATTTTAGTGAGGCCATATTGCTTTTATGAATTGGGAATGAGTAGTGTACGTGTATTAAGCTCATAATCACAGTTATGATACAGCGCAATTTACGTAGTGATACAGTACTCTTATCTTCGTGTCATATCACGTATAATTCTGAGCATCTGGTTTTTGTATACAACTTCTTGTGAGATAGTTTTTACTGGCTTGCTACTACCCTACTTTTACATTATCCCGTTAACGTTCTGCATCTCCACATGACTGAGAAAGGGAGTGTCTTCAATTAAGTGTACAATACCCACAACTCTTTCTGTAACCAACAACTTTACCCATATCCAGATGCGAAAACAATTGTCTGGTTTCCATCTAACGTTACTGAACCTGGTGACTGTTAAGTTGCTGGATCGACAAACAGATGGACTGGATTCGATAACCTTGGTCGATCTATCTTAATGAAGATCTCTCAGATACTTCAAGTAAGTAGCCACATGGTTCCGTGTTCGACTGTTCTTATGAGCCGATTACAAGCGATCAGGCTGTCTTGCATTCCTTTACTTGTTAGGATAAAGTTATACTTATTTTAGTCCGTAAGTTCTAATTCTTCTTTTCTTACCGTAGTTCAATTTATCTCATTCGTTTATACGACATCTCCCTCTGTATCGTGACAATTCAGGTGCTAACAACTAAATATTCTGGGTGGCCTAGATTTTGAGGGTTTATAAACTATGTCTTGAGGGGCAAATCGAGTATAGGAACCTGCATCGGAAATGGAATCCAACGACGCAACAGAGCTAGGAAATTACAGGCGCTGGACCTGTTACTAGGCAGCCCTATGGCAGCAAACTTGACTTTGTACGCTGGCAGACCATAGAAGCAACGACTCCAACGTTACCGGCTATTCCGTGATCGCAAAATGGAACCAGCTGCTGTCTAGACTGAATAACAATCTACAATGCGATACGTTCTGCCTACGGTACGTCAGTGTAGAAAGTCACGTCTGCTGGTGAGGAGGCTGGCTAGTGGCAGGCACTTATAATTTCAACTCTTTGCAGCGTCGGTGTAGATGTTTCCAGACACGACTTCCTACCCTCTGTTAGTTGTCAAGGCACCCTCTACAAACCCTCGATGTTCGTCACGACTGCCGGCCGGGGTGGCCGAGCGGTACTAGGCGCTTCAGTCCGGAACCGCGCGACTGCTACGGTCACAGGTTCGAATCCTGCCTCGAGCATGGATGTGTGTGATGTCCTTAGGTTAGTTAGGTTTAAGTAGTTGCAAGTCTAGCATTTTTCGTCACGACATTTATGGGACACCCTGTGTATCCATTTCATTTATACTACCTCCTCGTCTCACAGTATCAAATGTTTTACTTTATTATAGTCAATGCTCTCTCATTGTTTGTCATTCACTTTCTTTTCTCCAAGACGCAACAAAGAACAGTGGTATACGAATCATTACTAAGGTATATACAAAGGAAACGTACAGATGTCAATGCCTATATAGGTACAAAACTGGCCGAAAACGAAAATTATGTGTTTAATGTACATTACCCCAGTTCATTGCTCAAAGGGTCTTCTTCCGAAGATGGTCGATTTCCATTTCTGTAAACATAGTTATAAGAATCCACATCACAGGCGGACTACAAATTAATAATTATTTAACTGTTTGCTCTGTTTTACAGGACCATGACGTCATACTCAATTCTATTGCCACCGAGTCTTCCTATTTCCTAGAGTCTCCGTTTCCTTTTCATAGGATCAGGCTTCTACCTTGGGTAATATATTTGCTCATAGATTTAGTCTGGAGGAGAACGATCGGTTCTCTTCTGTCTTGATGCACTTTTGTATTGATTCCATCAAGATTTGATGGTCCCCTTTTCTAATGAGAACGTGATACATCTGCAAACTGAGAAGTTCACAAGTCCGATATTGTTTTGGTCTTCTATGTTCTGTGTTCTTAGTGCCGCTTCATTCTTCTGGGGTTGTAATAGCCACAATACTCTTATTCTTGTATCCCAAAGAAAGCAGGTGTTGACAGATGTGAAAATTACCGAACCATATGCTTAATAAGTCACGGCTGCAAATACTAACGCGAATTCCTTACAGATGAATGGAAAAAGTGGTAGAAGCAGATCTCGGGGAAGATCAGTTTGGATTCCGTAGAAATATTGGAACACGTGAGGCAATACTGACACTACGACTTACCTTAGAAGATAGATTAAGCAAAGGCAAACCTACGTTTCTAGCATTTGTAGACTTAGAGAAACCTTTTGACAATGTTAACTGTAATACTCTCATTCAAATTCTGAAGGTGGGAGGGTAAAGTACAGGGAGCGAAGTTCTATTTAAAATTTGTATAGAAACCAGATGGCATTTATAAGCGTCGAGGGACATTGAAGGAAAGCAGTGGTTGGGAAGGGAGTGAGACAGGTTTGAAGCCTCTCCACGATGTTATTCAATCTGTATACTGAGCAAGCAGTAAAGAAAACAAAAGGAAAAATTCGGAGTAGGTATTTAAATCCATGGAGAAGAAATAAAAACTATGAGATTCGCCGATGACATTATAATTCTGTCAGAGACAGCGAAAGACTTGGAACAGCAGTCGAACGGAATGGACAGTGTCTTGAAAGGAGGGTATAAGATGAACATAAACAAAAGCAAAACGAGGATAATGGAATGTAGACGAGTTAAGTCGGGGGATACTGAGGGAATTGCATTAGGAAATGAGACAAAGTAGTAAAGGAGTTTTGCTATTTGGGGAGCAAAATAACTGATGATGGTCGATGTAGAGAGGATATAAAACGTAGACTGTCAATGGCAAGGAAAGTGTTTCTGAAGAAGAGAAATTTGATAACATCGAGCATAGATTTAAGTTTCAGGAAGTCGTTTCTGAAAGTATTTGTATGGAGTGTAGCCATGTATGGAAGTGAAACATGGATGATAGATAGTTTGGACAAGAAGAGAATAGAAGCTTGTGGTGCTACAGAAGAATGCTGAAGATTAGATGGGTAGATCACATAACTAATGAGGAAGTATTGAACAGAATAGGAGAGAAGAGGAGTTTGTGGCACAACTTGATTAGAAGAAGGGATTGGGTGGTAGGACATATTCTGAGGCGTCAAGGGATCACCAATTTAGTATTGGAGGGCAGCATGGAGGGTAAAAATTATAGAGGGAGACCAAGAGATGAATACACTAAGCAGATTCAGAAGGATGTAGGTTGCAGTAGTTACTGGGAGATGAAGAAGCTTGCACAGAACAGAGTAGCATGGAGAGCTGCATCAAACCAGTCTCAGGACTGAAGACTAAAACAACATCAAAAATTACAGATTGGTATGCTTTTCATTTTATTCGCAGTTCGGTGATCGAATTGAAGCACCATACTTTTAAGAACAATTTGAATTTTTTTCACTCTTCGTGTTCCATAAAATAGTTAGTTCTGTTACGCTGACAGTGGTAATTATTACGAGTTCAAAAACACATACGAGGTTTTATAAGCTACTGAACACCACAGTGCTGAAGTGTGCGCAGTAAGTACCGTAAGAAACGTATGTAAGAGAGGGCAAACACAAAGAAATTTTAAGTCACGAGACCTGTCGCATGAAATTTGTAAAAGCATTCAGAAACGACTCTTCCGTCGTACGAACGTAAGGTTTTTTTCGTTATCACACAACTGACATCGTTGAGTGGAAATATCAAAACTGACAAAGACGATGTCACCCTTATACAGCAGCCAATGTATACGTCGTTAGCAACATCAGACAACAGAAAAATGCATTTACTGTTGATAGTACTGTTCACACAGTGTGGACAACTGCACTACACAACTAATGCGCTTATTCTTCTAACATGCCAATTTCAGGGAATACGCAGATAAACTTTGTGTACAGTGTCTTGGCCGCGCGGGATAGCGGCGTGGTCTTAGGGCGTCTTGTCACGGTTCGCGCGGCTCCCCCCGTCCGAGGTTCGTGTCCTCCCCGGGACATGGGTGTGTGCACGTCCTTAGCCTAAGTTAGTTTAAGTTAGATTAAGTAGTGTGTAAGCTTACGGATTACTCTGGAATTTATTTGCTCATTATTATAATTTATCAACCGGAATTTGATCAACTATTTAAGCCTGCGTAAATTTATGTATTTACTGAAGTCTAAGTTCTTGTTACATATTGAAATTATACCAATTGTTTTTCAAATTACCTCTAACTAAATACGCGTAGAGTGTTTCTAAACAGCGCTACACTTCCTCCTTTTGCACTCTTGCGTATCTTTAAAATAATGGTAAGGCGGCGAGGAGCGTTAAGCCATTCCACCGTAGGCGACGTCAGCAGTATGGGAGATCAGCCGTCCCCGGCTTTGGCTGTCGCGCCGGCCTGTATTCCGGCAGACTCTGGAGAGCTCGTCCACGCCGAGGCCTCTGACAAAGACAGGCCATGGCGCATAGGCTACGTCACAGCACGTGACGGTGCAGGTCTTACGAATACCAGCAGCCCTCTCCGGCGGAGAGTGAGTAACTGTTTGAGACGCCTTTAATAATTCTTGACTGCTCGTTTAATGCATTGTTTTCCCGTAGGCTCTGCACGGAGCTGAGCGATTGCGAAGCGTAGCGGACAAGGCGAATAGTGTGGCGTCCCAAGTCCGTTGCAGGGCTCGTATTCCTCGTGGGGCCAGTCCCAACTCAGGTGACGGAAGCGCCACAGAGAGACGACGTATGAAATCTAGTCGTGCAAGCTATTCCAGACCTCGCCTCCAACGGAGTGCTCGAGAAAATCCACAGCACCATAGAACGCGAACAGGGTTAGTGCCCTGCTCATAGCTTCACAGGTTACACTTGGTCTTGCTCACCACCCAAAAGACACTCCTACGTTTATCGACATATTCGCAAGCAAGTGTCCAAATAGAGTAACTAGTACTGCTGAGATCTCTGCACGGGGCTTGACTGCTCATGATATAACATTAATGAATAACTCGTTGCAGTGTCCAAATAACTTCGGCATAAATAATGGACACCTACTTTCACTAAGATACCCAATAATTTATAAGACAAACACGTTCATCTAAAACCGGTAGGAATAAGGAGGAAGCCTTGAGCCGCCGCTGGTGAAGTATCAGTGCAGCGGTAGTGGAGCAGCAGTGCAGTAGCGAGTCGCATATTTAGCTTTCATATTTGTTTTGTAGTTTGATTCTTAATTTCTTTCCGAGTGTCTGTGCGCTTTCATATTTAATTACATAAAATCATAGCGTATTCTCGTATTTGAGAGGAGTAATATTGCTTATTGATAGCTGTAAAGTATAAATTCGCGGAGTCGTTAGCCAGTTGTTTGTTTTTGGACAGCCAGTGCTTTCTGTTTATTTCGTAGAGTCAGTTAGCAGCAGACAGAGGTCAGTGCAGTTTCATCTGTGCTTGCAGAGTGACGTGTGCGAACAGCAGTAGCAGAAACTAGTCGAATATTCAGTTTTTCGTATTAGTTCCGCAGGTTTCATTCAAATTACTTTGTGTGTTTGTGTGCTTGCGTGGTGAAATTTTTCGGATCTTTCCGTATTTTCGAATTAGAAAGGGGTAGTATCAAATTTTAGTAACGGTAGAGTGTAACGTCACGTAGGCGGTTGTCATTTGTACTAAAACAGGGGTAGGATAGTGACGTAGTCATGGTCATTTGATTGCTTAGTTCGTAAGTAGTTGTTCATATATCGCAGCTCAATCTGGCGCTGGTGACACAACTGTGCAGTCGCATATTGCTGTTTTATTGGTAACAACTCTATACGTCCAGATATTAGCAGTAGGATAGATAGGGTGTGTGCGTGCTGTGTGCGGGCGCAGGAGGAACTGGCCGAGCGTGCTGTTGGCCACGGTCAGGCGCCTTTAGGCTGCTGCCTCGAGGTGCAGCGACGGCGGAGGGTCTGGCGCGTCGCTTGAGACATCCCAGGTGTCGCTTCTGCGTCTGCTGACTCAGCCGCCGAGGCACCTTCTAGTGTGCCCGGCGCGTTGTGGCCACCCTCACCTCAGGGTGAGTGGCGGACTGCAACGCGTTCGCGTCGCTCCAGGCGGAGGGCCAATGTGGAGGCTGACCGGATGGCCTCGCCCGTTCATCCTGTCAGTGGGCAGGTGGCCGCTTCTTCAGCGGGGCCCGAGCAGGCACACGGTGGCAAAGGCTTGCTGGTTATTGGGAGCTCCAACGTTAGGCGGGTGATGGAGCAACTTAGGGAAATAGCGTACTGGGCTGGAAAGAATTCCAACGTGCGCTCGGTTTGTCTGCAGGGGGCCCTTTTCCAAGATGTGGAGGCGGCCTTTCCTGCGGCTATCGAGCGTATGGGGTGCAGTCGTCAGCAAGCAATTGCTCACGTCGGCACCAATGATGCCTGTCGCTTGGGTTCTGAGGTGATCCTCAGTTCGTACAGGCGGCTGGAGGATTTGGTGAAGACAGCAGCACCGTTCCCAGAGTGGATCGGGGTCCTTTGGGTTGGAGCCGAGTGGACGGTCTCAACGAAAGGCTTCGTCGACTCTGTGACGGTATTGACTGCTGATGTCTAGACCTGCGCTATTGGGTGAGGAATAGTAGAACGCCCCTATATAGGTCAGAGGTGCACTACACAAAGGAAGCGGCTACTCGGGTAGCAGAGTACTTGTACCTCCACATGGAGGTTTTTTGGGCTAGGCAGTTGTGCGAGGTGTCCTGATGAACACTCACCAGTCGACGTGCAGGCAGGGAAATCAGGACGCGCTCAGTGTAAAGACACTTCAGCTATCAAGATATTAGCAGTAAATTTTCAGTGTTCGGAATAAAGTTCCTGAATTTACTGCCCTCCAGGAAGTGAGTGGCGCGCAAATTATTCTCGGGACTGAGACCAGGCTGAACCCTGAGATAGGAAGTTCTGAAATATTTAGTGAGGGTAGGAATGTGTATCGGAAAGACAGATTGGACACCGTAGGAAGTGTTGACTTCATTGCAGTTGACAAAAATATTGTGTCTACTGAGGTCAAAGTAGAGTGTGATTGTAAAGTAACCTGGACACGTTTAAAAGGGCTAGGAGAAATAAAGTTAATTGTTGGGTGTTATTACCGGCCACCAGATTCCACCGTGACAGTTCTGGAATCATTCAAAGGGAGTCTATGTATCGCAGAAGTACGCGGATCATGTTATATTAGTCAGATGCGACGTCAGCCTACCTAGTGTAGACTGGGATGTCTATGGATTCATTACAGATGGTACAGATAAGCCGTTGGGTGAATTACTTTTGAACACATTATCCGAAAACTGTCTTGAGCAGCTAAATCGACAGCCAACGCGTAATGGAAATATTTTAGATCTGGTAGCCACGAACAGTGAAACATGTATGTATTTAGTACAGCGATGGCGAGGCATGACAGAATCTCTGACCAGAGAGTTGTTTATCGTTGCTAGTCTGCGCTTGACCGCGCGAGAGTTCTGTTGCTTGTAGCACTCAGTCAATGCTAGTTGCGCGCGTGATACATTGGTCGTGTGCGAGGAGGCGGCGGGCGTCGACATGGGTCTCTGGTCACGATTCAGGACGAGGTATATTGTTATCAAAGGTAATGAAGCAGCATTGCGCTCAGCCGATAACATCTGTTAATTGTAATTAATTTGTTCAACAAATGCCCCAATAATAATTTTGTTTATAAAGCAATCATTTTTAAGAAAAGAATCATTCAATTGAAACAATATTTCCTATGGTTTTCCTCCCAGAATCAATTTATCAGATTAATTATTGCACAGGGCCTAAGGTCAGCGCAGCTGCCCTTATAAAACTTATCAGGTTCATCTTAACGTTAATTTTGTGGGGACTTAACATTTTTGCACATTTTTATTATCATTGACTTTTACCACTGTGGGAAGCTAACATTTGGCACTATTTGCAATTATATTCAATTCTTTTCATTTTCATATATTCACGGGGAGGTTACACTTAGCACGATGTCCAATTCACATTTAAATATTTTCTTTTATTTCCGCGGGGAGGTTACACTTGGCGACATCCGGACCAGGATCGTGTTTCTTTGAGAATCTTCTGAAAAGTAGTCAGATATCTGCTCTTATTTACTAAAATATAATTAGCATTTGGCGCAACGCATTTACTAATTTTGTGACTTTCTTTCCTCAGTTCATCGGCAATTCGTTACTCTTTGTTGTATTTGTTGGATTTTGCATTGTCTTTGTTTCATTTGTGAATAATTGTGATTAGTGTAAAAATGGCGCGAAAGTACATCGCGAGGTATAATGAGTGAAATAACCGAATTAAACAACTTGACCGATAGTAATTGTGACACGCAATGTAAAGATGACAATCCTCCATTTAGTGACAATCAGTATGTACCGACCACCAATGTTAATTTTGATCTTTGTGCTGAACAGATAAATTCAATTTCGTCGTCTGTTAATTTGACGACAATTGATGACGCGGGGCACTCTAGTGTAATGAGCGCTGCCCAGATTAACACACCCGGTTTGCAGGATTTACGTGACGAACAGATAAATTTTTCTAATAAAAGTGAACAGGATACTCAAAACACGACAGATCTATTTAATTCCAAGGTAGTGACGCACAGTGCACATCCGATAAGTAAACCTTTTTGTGAGTCACAGAATGACCAAATGGTCACACAAAATGTGACAATTGCAGATACACCACTAAACAGCCCGGAGAATAGAAATGCTAGTATTGACTTTGAACAAATTATGGCAAGGTTGCTACAACAACAATTTACTGAAAATAACAAACAATTTAAAGAAGATCTCAAACAACAGCTTAAGAAAAATAACGAAAATCTCAAACAACAGCTCAATGAAAAATTAGACAGCAATTCCAGACAGCTTAGTGATCAGATTAGAGCGGTTGCCGCACAATGTCATGATACTAAGGAACAGTTACGCGATGAAATTGAGGCTTGTGCTAGGAAAAGTAGCGAAGAAATTAGATCTGTTGCTCAAGAATTAAGGGATATGCAAACAGCAACAATAGAAACACTTAGAGAGGAAATTAGTACAGTCGGTAAACAATGCACTTAAAAAGCTGCACAATTACGCGACGAGTTTAAGTTAATGACAGGAGAACTTTCGCGCACAATGGATGCAAAGATAGACGCAAAATATGACCAACAGAACAGTCAAATTGACGAACATTTTAATCACCACATACAAAACAGTGATACGCGTTTCCGCAAATTTATACAGGATCAAAATAAAGTAAAATGACAAGTAATGGAAACAATCACAGCACAGAGACAAGAAGACAAACGTAAATTGTTTGCGAAGGCAAAAACATACGTAGGCAACAATATTGCTACAGTGTCCGATGAAATTAATACCATCAAACAGTTGAACATAGAATTACGTGATGAAATTTCTGATCTTAAATCAAAAACAGATACACACACATCAGATATTCAGATAGTGACAGACAGATTCGAACAATTAGAACTAACACGGGATTCCGATGTCGTGAAAGCTGACATTAAAAAATTGAACGAAACCACACGTAAATAACAAAAACAGATTAATGCTTCTGACAGTAAAAACGATGATCAGGCAAAAATACTGACTGAAAATATGATGAATTGGCCAGTCGTATTGATGTTATCGAAAGTAATAATGACAATAAATCAGACGATACTGCACCGATTTCGTTTAACCAAACACCTGAATTTCAAAATTTACAACAGACAATCAATGAGATCGATTCATCTAATAACACCTTACGTAGAAAATTGTCATGTTTACAGAAAGAGGTAACAGAGATTAAAAAATGTTTCAGGGTTTAACACATCACAGCAGATGCCGCTTAGTGAACATTTGTCAGACTCACGCAGCGGGTATAACTTGGGTAATCTACAAAGAGTATGGGACTTAGATTCAGAACAGACACAGACAAATAGATTCGCTTACAATACTGAACCTGTTCCGTCATACAGAGACGATAATTTCGATTACAAACATTTTCTATCAGTGAGAAAATTTAAAGTGTTTAAAAATGACAGAACACAGACTCACCCACCGGATTGGATACTACAATTTTCTTTTGAATTTATACCACCATTGCCTGTAACGCAAAAGCTGAAATTTATTTGCAGCGCGTAATAGACCTCAGGGGATTCCTTACGCTTTAATGAATATGTGCCGTAGCGTGCATAGGGCCCCAAGCTGTAGTAGTGCGGTCTCATCTTTAGTTTTCTGCACTGCTGCCTTCTCTTCTACTATGCTTTATATCTATCAAAACGGCTCTTTAACTATTGCCCTATCTAGAAATAAGAAATATGTAATAAAAACCCGATGTGACGAGTTATACCGAAAGTGACAGTTCTCTTTAGGCACTCCCATAATGAGAACTATCGCCGTAATTTCAATAACAGATAAAATTTTAATCATCAGTATGTACAAAATTTTCAGCAGTCACAACCACATTTTGGTAACAATAGATGTTTTTCTCCACAACAGCATGAAAGTCAGCCACTTAGCATACATAACCAACAATGCAGTCTACAAGGTCAACCAAACTTTAATGTTTCGCCGCGTGCACGTATAGTCTCAGGTACAATAAATAGTAACGCACAGCAGCAAAAAAATGAGTACGTACAGAAAACAGACTATTTCAACTCGTATCGCAAATGCACCATATAGAAATGACTATCACGACAGACGTAAAAATAATGAGCAAAATTTTCAGCGTACATATAATAACAGTCGGTCCTACCAACAGCAAAATCATCCGCAAGAACATATTCACATGAATGAACCCGACAGTAGGTATCATCCAGAACGTAATACGTCTGGAAGAAATAACAGAACACTTCAAATGGTCGAAGTGCCACAGCATCCTCCAGAAACTAATAACATGTCAGATAAAATCTGACTAGATACTGTACAGGTTGCATCTTCCAATAACACAAGCACTACTTTTGACACGCAGAATGTTGTTCACGAAAATGTTATTACTTTCGACGAAGTCCGAGACACTCTTTTACAGGAAAGACCAGTTGTTCAGAAAACCATTTCACATCCTGTCATCGAAATTAAAATTGGTTCATCGAAATTTTCAGCAGTAATCGATTATGGATCACCTATGTCAGTAATAAATGAAGAAACTTTTAACGAGTGTAACAAAGAGAATACCTATCCTACATTACCATTAGGCAAAACGAAAGTAAAAGGAGCAGTATCGAGTAAAGGAGTAGACGTTAAATTACAGACACATTTATCATTTTGCATTGCAGGTCACACAATTCACTCAAATTTTTGGATTATTCCGTTATTGACGACAGACATTATTTTGGGTACGAATTTTCTGGTACAACACGATGCCATTATTGACTTTCAAAATTCCTATTTAATGTTGAAGGATGAAAATGTACAATTGGCTTTAGAATTTCAGCACTCACTATCTGCGGAAGAACAAACAATTAATCGCACAGAGGTCATTTCCGCAACACGTAGCACAGACAGTAATTCCACTTTGTTCACGGATACGTACGTACGTAACTATAACACTCCAGACGAAGCTGACTACGACGTAATGCAGATGATTTCTGATAACGTTAAACAAAGCAGTGCAAATACAGACGACAAACGTACGCTAACTCCAGTTTTTGACAACATTCCTGGTACTATGTCTGGTTTTATGTATGAATTTCAAGTCAAACAGCACGATACATTTAAAGCAAAGCATTATCCCATTCCATATATCCACAGAGAACAAGTTAAAAAAGAATTGCAAGCTATGCTTGACCAAGGAATTTTTGAACCGGCGGTTAGTCCGTACATAAACCCGCTACATATTGTTAAGAAAAAAGATAGCTCACTTCGCCTCGTGCTTGATTCGCGTCACATCAATGACATAATTATCAATGAAACAGATCGACCACAGACATTAGAGGAACTTCTACAGAAATTTCACGGTACTGCTATTTATTCCACACTAGATTTGAAATCGGGATGTTGGCAAATTCAGCTTCATCCGAACTGCAGAAAGTACACAGCATTTCTCTGTTTTGGCGACTGTTATCAATTTTGCAAATCACCATTCGGTTTAACTATTTCTTCTGCAGACTTTATTCGCGGTTTGAACACAATACTTCCGACAGAACTTAAAGACAGAATCACGACGTACCTAGACGACATTCTTATCGCAGAAGCTAACTGGTCTGAACACAATATGATTCTTGAACGTCTGTTACAAACTTTTCATGCACAAGGACTCACAGTTAATCTTAGTAAATAGCACTTTGGTAAAACTTCTATAAAATTTCTTGGACATGTAATTTCAGCAGAAGGCATTCCGCCTGATCCGGAAAAACTTCAAGATTTACGTGACATTACTGTACCTACAACGAAAAAACACTACGCAGTTTTTTGGGCTTAATTAACTTTTTCCGTAAATTTATTCATCACTCTGCTTTAGACACACCTAGATTATGCCAATTGACAGGTAAAAACAGTATTTGGTCTTGGGATAAGCAAGCACATTCTGAATTTATGAACCTGAAACATGCTCTGATGAATGCACCACTTTTATCGCACCCAGATCTTACCAGAAATTTTGCCATTGCTACCGACAGTTCTAACACCGCTTTAGGCATACATATTTTCCAGGAAATTGAAGAAGATGGTTCTACAATAATTAAAAACATCGCATTTGCAAGCCGCATTCTGTCACCTGCTGAACGAAATTATTCTGTTACAGAACTGGAAACGTTACGTGTTGTTTGGGCTTTTACGAGTTTTAGGCATGTTCTTTATGGAAGACATACCACCGTCTACACAGACCACAGAGCGATACAATTTTTACTTTCAGCTAAATTTACTCACGACAGATTAAGCAGATGGAAGCTTTATTAACAGGAATTTAATTTCACAATTGTTCACATTCCCGGCACACAAAATATTGTAGCAGACGCACTATCTCGTTCTCTCAGCAACAATCAGCAAGACATCGCAACCAACTTCTGCAAAGCAAATTTCAGCGTTATGTACATTCAACAAGTTGCATTTGAAAATTTTATTTCGTCGTCATTACAGGACATAGCACAAGAGCAGAATAAAGACAACGTGTGGAAAGAAATTAAACACCTTTGGCAAGATAAGAATAATGTTACGATTAGAAACCATTACAATGTACGCAATGACATTCTGTTTCGCCGCTCTCATCCTGACAGCAACAACTGGTTATTATGCATTCCTAACGAACTGGTTATCAAATTAATCTGGTATACTCATTTAAGTTATGCACATTACGGAGCCAGAAAATGTTTTCTTATACTGAGACAGAACTGTTATTTTGCCAACATGGAGAAACGTATACGACGAGTTTTAGCGTCATGTAAAATTTGCCAGAAAGCTAAGTCAGACACAACTTCACATATTCCTCCATTATATCCCATTGTACCTGTTAAATTGAGACGTATGGCCGCTGTAGACATTTTTTGTCCAATTCCGAGAACTAATAGAGGTTTCTGCTACATCTTTGTCGCTGTTGAACTCACTTCAAAATTTGTTACTTTCACTCCGTTACGCAAAGCTACTGCTAAAACAGTTTCGAAAGCATTTGTAAAGCATTTTATATTTCATGTGGGGCATGTGTTGAAAGTAATTTCTGACAATGGATCACAATTTCGTTCTGCTATATGGACACGTATGTTACGAACTAGAAACATTTCTCCGACCTATATACCCAGGTACCATGCTTCTTCGAACCCTTGTGAACGATTAATGAAATAAATTGGTAAACTGTGTAGAATATACTGCCACGAAAGACATATTGATTGGGACACACACATATTCGCATTCCAAGATGTAATTAATTCCATACCGAATGAATCTACTATGCTATCTCCGTCTGCTATGCTGAAAAATGTTGAACCACCTAACAAAATTACAGAATTAGTAAACTTTCCTACATCTCGTCGACTACGACACCATGAAATAATTAACGTTGCGCTGAACAACATCAAACGTGCCGCAGAGCGCCGGGGAAAGCAGCAAAAAAAAAGTTTGTATACGCTGTGACTTTCACATTGGACAGAAGATATTAGTACGTACACACTATTTATCCAGCAGAATAAAAGGTAAGTGCAGTAAATTTGAACTTCTATACGCAGGTCCATATCGGATTCGAAGCATTCTTCGCCCCAATGTTGTACACGTCGAAACTCTGAGAACCAGAAAAAGTAAAGGCAACCACCATGTCTCCAATATTAAACCCTTTATTGAATGAAGACACTTTATGATTTAACATACTATGATGCCATTTACTAATTTTTATGATCACTTATGCATTTATATTCACATGACTAATTACTGATGATTATCGTATTTTTTCTTGGCAAGTGCCCGGCAGGGTAAGGTTAGCAGGTCGCTCTTCTTGTCGTTACACATCAGAACGTGCATGTTTTTCGAGATGAATTAACACATTTATGACTATTTCTGCAAATATTTATGTGACTACTTATTGATGATTATCGTATTTTTTCTTGGCAAGTGCCCGGCAAGGTAAGGTTAGCAGGTCGCTCTTCTTGTCGTTACATATCAGACGATGCACATTTTTTCCAGAGAAACTTACGTATCTTATGAATAATTATGCAATTTTATCTAGTGACATATTAATTTTATTAAATTCTCTCTCCATTAAAGTCTTTAATTCTCGCCTCTACTAAGTACACAACATACAAGGTGAACTCGAAGAAGGTCACATTTGTTGTCATCATTTTTTATGTACGTACGATTGTTTTCATAATTTGTTTATATGTACTGTGAAATAATTAAGATATAACACACACTAGTTGACTTTGACATTTCTGCCCTATGATATCTCAACATCGTGACGGTTTTACATTTTTTGCTGCTGCATTGTGATATTCTGTGTACATTTTTGCATTTGAACACTGTCTATTTTTTTTCATATTACGTTTTCTGTCATGGTATGCTGTATGCTTATTTATGTTATCATAAACCAGTCATTATATAGTGAGTATATGATGTAAATGCAAGACATCAATCTTTGTTCATCAATTTCAGAAAGAAATGATGCGTAAAAGAAATAAATTAAACAGAAATGGGAATTTCACCTTCGGAATGAACGAAAGAAGATGCAAACCTCGTGGTGAAGAGCAAATGGATCAGGATTAACAAGCATTAACAAGAATATACTATACACATCGTAGAATAGCAGTCTTAACTAATTTGTTCTTTCAGAATACAAGGCGATTGGTGCAGGCTGTCAGACAGAACTACACATCTTAGTTTTAGTGATGGAATATGCTAGAGATAAGGAATAGTTATGTAATGAGTAATGAAGTGATATTTTTTTTTGCAGATGACACTGAATGCTGATGAATAATGGTGAAGAATATGCAACTATGGATAATGAAGTTATTCTTTACAGGTGATGATAATAATGGAGTTATGATAATGAAGTGATGGATAACGAAGTTTTTTCTTTACATATAAGGCTATTGTTGAAGTTATGTATTTATGCTATGTAGTTATTTAAGTATTTGTTGCAGTTTGCTTTGACAGCAGGTGTTATATTGCATAGTACGATGACTGAAGGTTTTGGAAAGGACACCTATGGAACACATTTTTATACACATTTCACTACCTGTTAATTCGAAGTTCACTACTTGTCAGCATAAAATGCATTTCTTCTTTCAGCTTAATAATCCACTTTTTTGTATATTTTGCAGGAGAAATTATTTATGAAATTAATGTGCTATAAGCAGTTGTTCATTAAATCTATGTCATTTATGAATGTGATTACATATACTCTACTTGTTTCATAATCTTGCAACAGCGGACTCATGACGAATGACGTTACACATTTTCATTTACAGCAACAACCCAGAAGCAAATTTTTTTTCTTGCTTTCCCCTATAATTACCCAAAGCAATGCATTGCTAACAAAAAAAATGTGTTACCAGTCCCAAATAATGATACCAGTTTAAGAGAGTTCTGAGTAATGCTGATCAGCTGTGAATAATATGTCACTTGAATAATGAATGCTACTGATTACTGTATTTAGATGATTATTGTATTTACATGACCAATGATTAATAATGCTTTCTAACTAGGAAATGAATGCTACTAATAATGCTTTGTAGCAAGGAAATGAATGCTACTGATTATGCTTTATAACTGGGAAAAGAATGCTACTGATTACTGTATTGAGATAATTACTGTATTTAAATGACCAATGATTAATTAATAATGCTTTGTAACAAGGAAATGAATGCTACTGATTACGGTATTGAAATGACTAATAATTAATAATGCTTTGTAACTAGGAAATGAATGCTGCTAATTATGCTTTGTAACAAGGAAATGAATGCTACTGATTATGCTTTGTAACTGGGAAATGAACGCTACTGATTATGGTATTGAAATGACCAATGACAATGTTGTCTGTAAATCAATTAATGGACACTTTTCTGTAATACTTCATACATGGTACAGATATGTTCAATAACTGGGCTATGAATGCCGCAAACTACTAATGTAATTCCCAATGAAGACTAGTATGTGACTTAATGTCCTTCACTTTCTGACCTAACTACCCTGAATTACTGTAATATACATTTGTCCTGTATATCCTCTTGATCATGGAGCACTTGGTGTTGTACTTCTGTGGAAAGACATGGACTTTCAGTGCAGCTGCGTACAACCTAAAGTGCTACAACCATGATACAATTCTTCCCTTTCCTATCCTAACTCTTGTAACATAGTGAAAATCATTTTTGGTAACATGATTTGTATTCATGGCCTATACATTTTTTTTTTGAACTACAGTGCGAGTGCATTTTTGTTATTTTCTAACATGATTACTACTCATTGTATGTACATTTCGATTTGCTGATATATTCTGAACTACAGTGCGTGTGCACTTTTGTCATTTTTCTAACATGATTTCTACATATAGTGTATACATTTTGTGATTTGCTGATATATTCTGAATTTCAGTGCATGTGCACTTTTGTCATTTTTCTAACATGATTACTACTCATTGTATGCACATTTTGATTTGCTGATATGTTCTGAACTGCAGTGCATGTGCACTTATGACACTTCTCAACATGATTTTTTGCCGTTATGTTTATTTGTTGTGAAAACGCTAAAGAGTTTTCAGTGCGTGTGCACTTTTGTCATTTATCAATATGATTTGTATATACATTTTTCTGATTTGCTAATATGTTCTGTACTCATTGTATATATTTTTTTGTCATTGTCTGAAATGTTTTGTACTCGGTGCATGTGCACCACATTTAATTCATGTTCTACATCTGAATATTCTGTGATTGTAAAAGTTAATTAGTTAAGAAAAAATGTGTTGCTCGTGGCAAGTCCAAATGACTCACCATCGCTGCCAAATTTTTGCCCCCCCCCCCCCCCCCCAGTGGAGGGTTATGAAACATGTATGTATTTAGTACAGCGATGGCGAGGCATGACAGAATCTCTGACCAGAGAGTTGTTTATCGTTGCTAGTCTGCGCTTGACCGCGCGAGAGTTCTGTTGCTTATAGCACTCAGTCAATGCTAGTAGCGCGCGTGAGACAGTAGTCGTGTGTGAGGAGTCGGCGGGCGTCGACATGGGTCTCTGGTCACGATTCAGGACGAGGTATATTGTTATCAAAGGTAATGAAGCAGCATTGCGCTCAGCCAATAACATCTGTTAACTGTAATTAATTTGTTCAAGAAATGCCCCAATAATAATTTTGTTTACAAAGCAATCATTTTTAAGAAAAGAATCATTCAATTGAAACAATACTTCCTATGGTTTTCCTCCCAGAATCAATTTATCAGATTAATTATTGCACAGGGCCTAAGGTCAGCGCAGCTGCCCTTATAAAATTTATCAGGTTCATCTTAACGTTAATTTTGTGGGGACTTAACATTTTTGCACATTTTTATTATCATTGACTTTTATCACTGTGGGAAGCTAACATTTGGCACTATTTGCAATTATATTCAATTCTTTTCATTTTCATATTTTCACGGGGAAGTTACACTTAGCACGACGTCCAATTCACATTTAAATATTTTCTTTTATTTTTGCGGGGAGGTTACAACAGACCAGACCTCATCGACGGTGTCAATGTTGAGACAGGGATTAGTGATCATGATGTTGTCATTACGACTATGGTTACGAAAGTTAAAAAGTCGGTCAAGAAAGATAGGAGAGTATTCTTACTAGAAAGAACGGATAAGCAGTTGTTAGCATCCCACTTAGTAAATGAATCGACTTCATTGACTTCCGATACGATGGACGAGGAAGAATTATGGGCAAATTTTAAACGCATTGTAAATAACGCATTGGAGATGTATGTGCTGAAAAAATGGGTTACGGACGGAGAAGACCCACCGTGGTTTAACAGCGCAGTTCGGAGAATGCTCAAGAAGCAAAGACAGTAGCACTCGCGGTAAAATAAAGATCGGGAGAATGAGGACAGGATAAGTTAGTAGAGATTCGTGCTGCTGTAAAAAGAGCGATGCACGCTTCATACAATCACTACCACCGTCATACCTTAGCAACAGATTTTGCTGAAAACCCAACGAAAATCTGGTCTTACGTAAAATCGGTAAGCGGGTCGAAGGTTTCCATCCAACCACTGACTGATCAGTCTGTCCTGGCAACGGAAGACAGCAAAACGAAAGCTGAAATTTTAAATTTAGCATTTGAGAAATCTTTCACCCAGGAGGATCGTACAAATATACCGCCGTTTGAGTCTCGTACAGATTCCCGTATGGAGGACATAGTGATAGACATCCCTGGGGTTGTGAAGCAGCTGAATGGGTGGAAAATAAATAAATCGCCAGGTCCTGATGAGATTCCAATTCGGTTTTACAGAGAGTACTCTACTGCATTGGCTCCTTACTTAGCTTGCATTTATCGCGAATCTCTTGCCCAACTTAAAGTCCCGAGGGACTGGAAAAAAATCGCAGGTGACGCCTGCATATAAGAAGGGTAGAAGGACGGATGCTCAAAATTACAGACCAATATCCTTAACATCTGTTCGTTGCAGGATTCTCGAACATATGCTCAGTTCGAATATAATGAATTTCCTTGATACAGAGAAGTTGCTGTCTATGCATCAGCACGGCTTTAGAAAGTATCGCTCCTGCAAAACGCAACTGGCCCTTTTTTTCACATGATATCTTGCGAACCATGGATGAAGGGTATCACACGAATGCCATATTCCTTGACTTCCGAAAAGCATTTCACTCGGTGCCCCCCTACAGACTCCTAACTATGGTACGAGCATATGGGATTGGTTCCCAAATATGTGAGTGGCTCGAAGACTTCATAAGTAACAGAACCCAGTACGATGTCCTCGATGGTGACTGTTCATCGGAGGTGAGGGTATCATCTGGAGTGCCCCAGGGAAGTGTGGTAAGTCCGCTGTTGTTTTCTATCTACATAAATGATCTTTTGGACAGGGTGGATAGCAATGTGCGGCTGTTTGCTGATGATGCTGTGGTGTACGGGAAGGTGTCGTCGTTGAGTGACTGTAGGAGTATACAAGATGACTTGGACAGGATTTCCGATTGGTGTAAAGAATGGCAGCTAATTCTAAATAAAGATAAATGTAAATTAATTCAGATGAATAGGAAAAAGAATCCCGTAATGTTTGAATACTCCATTAGTAGTGTAGCGCTTGACACAGTCACGTCGATTAAATATTTTGGCTTAACATTGCAGAGCGATATGAAGTGGGACAAGCATGTAATGGCAGTTGTGGGGAAGTCGTCTTCGGTTCATTGGTAGAATTTTGGGAAGATGTGGCTCGTCTGTAAAGAAGACCGCTTATAAAACACTATTACGACCTATTCTTGAGTACTGCTCGAGCCTTTGGGATCCCTATCAGGTCGGATTGAGGGAGGACATAGAGGCAATTCAGAGGCGGGCTGGTAGATTTGTTACTGGTAGGTTTGATCATCACGTGTTAACGGAAATGCTTCAGGAACTCAGGAAGGAGTCTCTAGAGGAAAGGAGGCGTTCTTTACGTGAATCGCTACTGAGGAAATGTAGAGAACCAGCATCTGAGGCTGACTGCAGTACAATTTTACTGCCGCCAACTTACATTTCTCGGAGAGACCACAAAGATAAGATAAGAGAGATTAGGGTTCGTACAGAGGCATATAGGCAGTAACATTTCCTTCGTACTGTTTGGGAGTGGAACAGGGAGAGAACATGCTAGTTGTGGTACGAGGTACCCTCCGCCACGCACCGTATGGTGTATTGCGGAGTATGTATGTAGATGTAGCCTGCACCACGGCTCACATGCCATCTCAAGCACCTTATGAGTAATAGAGATGCAGCACACAGGATTTAACGAACAGCATGTGGCTCTTGTAATCACCTCACCAACAACCAGCTAAGCAACCAAGTTAGCCAGTCTCTGAGAAAGCTAAACCCAGGTATGCCCACTCACTGACATTCACAAAAACGCCGTCCTGTGGAAGAATCTACAAGATCTAGAAACAGGCAAACCTAAATCTGCAGCTGAACGTCATTTTTTCATTGTGGATGGAAGCGAGTGCTTCACCATGTCGACTTGTTAATTCACCAACACACAAAAGTGTAAAACAATGACTCCATTAACGTATCAGTGTTTGGTAAAATGAAAAATTTTTTCTGCACCGAGTAATCCCTAACACGATCAGGAAGTCAGATTCGGTCGGCAATTGCAGGACACAATAATATTACAGTGCAAACGAACATTTTCCTCGTTGATCTACTATTGCCAAAAAGTACGGATATTTTAAGCTTTGAGAATCTTTCGAAGAAGTAGAGAATCATAAATCCATTATCGATGAAGGAATCCGCCAAATGAAGCCCCCTATTACACGCCTATTTGTGTTCTATCGTTGTTATTTACAATACATAGATCACGAACAGCATACTAATTATTTAACATCAAACAATCTTTTGGATGATTATCTGTCTGTTTTCTGCTGAAATCGTAGCACGCCTGCTCTTATAAAAGCGACTGACGAACTGAAACAAATTATGGACAGAAAAATGTTGAATATTACGTGTCTTTTTTATTTCAGCAAACACTGTCTACCTTCACACTCAACTTGCTAAACTTACAAGTCAGAATGTTTCTTCAGGTGCTGTACAATGTTTCCACTCATACCTTACATCAACGAATAATCTTGGGAAGAAAAATGTCAGAATGGAGGGACACAGTTTCCACAAGGGTCAGAGTTGGTCCCATTACTTCTGTCATTGTACACTTCAGTAGTTGCATGGTCAGTGAGGATGTTCGCCGTGCGCAGGACTCGACGTCGATTCCCAGAAATGGCAGGGATTTCTCCTTTGTGGCAGGGCAGTAAAATGTTCCACTCAGCCCAGTGATGCCAACTGAGGATCTACTTGGTCCAGTAGTTGCGGCTTCGGGTCTCTAAAACAGACAACGGTCGGGAGAGTGGTGTACTGACCCCATGCCCCTCGATATAGCATCGAATGACGCAGTTTCCAGAGAATGACCGGCGGTCGGTCGAGACTGATGGACCCGCCAGTGTCTGTGGACTAATGTTTTATTTTTCTCATTATATGTTTACCACGTTTCAAATATTTCTACCATTCCTTGAGACTGCAAAAATCATTTTTATACTGACGAACTTCAGTATGTACAAGTCTAACAAACCTGCGCAGAGCATACCAGAAAGTAAATCGTGATACGGCGTAGAAAATTGCTTTGTAACTTAATCCATCTAAAACGCAAGGAATCTTAGATGCTCGCAACAGACTTATTACTTTTCATTTCTGAGAATCTCTTCCAGCTGTACTCCTAAGCAACGCAGTGATAACTTAGAAGGAGAGACAGCATTGGTCGTATTTTTTTGTTTTATTAACCGCAAAATCGATTTTCGGCCATTTAGTGACCACCCTCAGTGCTGTAATATACAATTTAAATTGGTAGGCACTGGTCTCAACAAGCTTAGAGCGATCACATGAGTTTATGTGATCGCTCTAAGCTTTTTGACAAAAGTGGCAGTATAATTAACTGTCCCTTTTATGGACAGTTTCCCACACCAAGGGCAAGAGTTTGGAACAGCTTTTCTCAAAGTATCTGAGAAATTTATTGTGTTTCAGAATTCAAAAGAGAGCTAATGGCCCACCATCTATCACAATAACTGTCTCTTCCATACACTAAATTTCCTCACAACATTTCCCTCCGTCTTGTCCAAGAGTTCTCAATTGAAGTTAACTTTCTATCAGCCATTGTCACTGCCATTTCGATCTTCTCCTCTATCTTTATCCCTTCCTCTTCTGAAAGTAATAAACATGGTTTCAAGTGTGCTCAACATACCTGTATCATTCTTAATGACGTCACTATTTTAATTATGGGCAATTAATAATAATAATGAAATATTAATAATTGTATTAATAATATTGTATTCTAGAGAATGTAGAAGAACATCTTTGGTACGTGTTGTTCGTAGTCAGATGTAAGAGAGGATCTTAAGGCCCTAAGCTGATCTCGCTAAATAAGCAATAAATAAATCCAGTTTCAAGGGTGCTAAACTAATATTTTTGATTCTTCGATTATTATATTATTATTAGTGCCAATTATTTCAATGGAGGGTGGAGGAAGTAGGAGAGAGAGAGGAGGGGGGCAGATATACAGAGAGGATGGCAGAGGAGACTAACAGAGAAAGTGGAAGGAAAGGATGGACAAATAGAATTAGAGTTAATATAGTCTGAGGCAACAGCGGGTGCTGATGTAGGAAATAAATAAATTATGCTCTTAATCAACAGAATTTACATTTGAGCTAGTTATTCATATTGCTTTCATTTAATAGAAAATCTAGATCTTTTTTCGATAGTGCTTGTCAATTGCTCACAATGAACACTGTGTTTTTTCTGATGGTCAAAGGCGCTTCGAAAATAATGGTTTTTAAAGAACGAAAACAGCTGAACATCATTCACATTCTTCAGGTAATATAAAAGTCCATCTACAGTGTAGGGGTTTAAAATAGTTTCCACGCCCCGTGCTCTCTAGTTTAAGCTCTTGTAGCTTCTCTTGGCATTTCTTAGCTTTATTAGAACTGCTTTTATTCTTTGAGTGGACGTCGAACGATTCATATCCGTCACTAGTTTACTACACATCGGCTACTCACGCCATGCACCGCCTTTAAATGGCCTCTCGCCGGGGAATTTCATACGCAGCAGCATTTCAGTTTACCGCTGCCCTGGTTTACTACCTGGGTGAGACGTTCCGCCAATAGTTGGCGTCTACTGAAGTCCACAGCACCGACATGCCACCCTCCTGCGGGATAGGGCATCTGTCTTCGGACTCGTTTGATAGGCTCCTGCTTGACAGAGAGTCACTCCATTGAAATGAAGAGAGGAGGGTATCTCTACCTTGTACCCTATCTATGAGTTTTTAATTTTTTAAATTTTTTTGCCATCAGGCTTGTGACTGGTTTGATGCGGCCCGCCACGAATTCCTCTCCTGTGCCAACCTCTTCATCTCAGACTAGCACTTGCAATGTACGTCCTCAATTATTTGCTGGATGTATTTCAATATCTGATCTCCTCTATAGTTTTTGCTCTCTACATCTCCCTCTAGTACCATGTAAGTCATTCCCTGACGCCTTAAGAGACGTCCTATCATCCAGTCTTTTCTCCTTATCAGTGTTATCCACATTTTCCTTTCCTCTGCGACTCTGCGCAGAACGTCCTCATTACTTACCTTATCAATCCACCAAATTTTCAACATTCATCTCTAGTATCACATCTCAAATGGTTCGATTCCCTTCTGTTCTGGTTTACCCACAGCCCATGTTTCACTACTATACAAAGCCGTACTCCCGACGTACTTTCTGAGAAATTTCCTCCTCAAATTAAGGCCGATGTTTGATATTAGAAGACTTCTCTTGGCCAGTAACATCCTTTCTGCTGTTACTAGTATGCTTTTGATGTCCTCCTTGCTCCGTCCACCATCGCTTATTTTACTGCCTAAGTAGCAGAATTCCTTAACTTCGTCTACTTCGTGACCATCGATCCTGTTGTACATATTGTATATGACCCGTCTCTCCCTATAGCGTACCCCTACGTTTCTCAGAATTTCGAACATCTTGCACCATTTTACACTGTCGAACGCTTTTGCCAGGTCGACAAATCCAATGAACGTGTCTTGATTCTTCTTTAGTCTTGCTTTCATTATTAATCGCAATGTCAGACTTGCCTCTCTCGTGCCTTTACCTTTCGTAAAGCCAAACTGGTCGTCATTTAGCGCCTCCTCAACTTTCTTTTCCATTCTTGTAAGCAATTTGGATGAATGACCTGTTAAGCTGATTGTGCGATAATTCTCGCACTTCTCAGCTCTTGCCGTCTTCGGAATTGTGTGGATGTTGCTTTTCCGAAAGTCAGACGGTATGTCGCCAGACTCACACATTATACACACCAACCTGAATCGTCGTAATGTAGGTAATTTTAGACCTACTTTTATGCCATCAATATTTGCTAAAGTTATTGAAAAGGCTGTGTATGTAAGGATTATTTATCATTTTATATCACATGATTTGCTATTAAATCTACAATTGGGCTTAAGAAGTCGTTTAACAACTCAAAATGCTATATTATCTTTCTCTGTTATGTACTGTATGGGTTAAACAAAAACTTTCGAGCGTTAGGCATATTTTTTGATTTAACTTAGGCATCTGATTGTGACGATCATAAAATATTGCCCCAGAAGTTTGACCATTATGGAATATGGGGAGTAACTCACAATTGGTTCACCTCTTACTTTAGCAACAGATAGCATAAGGTCATTATTCACAATGTTGAGAATGGCTCTGATGTGAGGTTTGAGTGGGGTACAGTCAAGTAGGGGGATGCTCCAGGTATCAGTGTTGGGGCCACTCTTCTTCCTTATATATACAAATGATAAGCCCTCAAGTATTACGAGTAACTCTAAAATATTTCTGTTTGCTGATGACACTAGCTTGGTAGTAAAGGATGTTGTGGGCAACATTGACTCAGTTTCAAATAGTGCAGTTCGTGACCTAACCTGATAGCTTGTAGAAAATAACCTAACGCTAAATGACAGTAGGCTCCAGTTCTTGCAGTTTCTTACACACAATTCAACTAAACAACCTGACGTTTTAATTTCACAGAATGGGCTTTGATTAGTGAAACTGAACAGTTCAGATTTCTAGGTGTTCATATAGGTAGTAAGCTGTTGTGGAAAGCCCACGTTCAGGATCTTGTTCAAAGACTTAATTCTACCATTTTTACTATTCGAACGGTATCTGAAGTGAGTGATCGTTCGACACGAAAATTAGTCTACTTTGCTTATTTCCATTGGCTTATGTTGTATAGTATTATATTTTGGGGTAACTCTTCCTATTCTAAAAGGATATTTTGGGCTCAGAAACGAGCAATTGGCACAATAAGTGATGTAAGTTCACGAACCTCTTGTCGACGCTTGTTCACGGGTGTGGGTATTTTGACATTGGCCTCTCAGTGTATACATTCCTTACTGTCATTTCTTGTTAACAATAGTAACTTATTCCCAAGGATAAGCAGCTTTAACTCAGTTAATTCTCGGCAGAAATCAAACCTGCATTTGGATTGGATTCCTTTTAGTCTTGTGCGGAAAGGTGTGCAGTATGATGTTGCATCCAATTTCGAGAAGCTACCACTCGAAATCAAAAATCTTAACAGTAATTCAAGCGCTTTGAAATCGAAACTGAAGAGTTTCCTCATAGGTCACTCCTTGTATTCGGTCGAGGAGTTCATTGAAAAATTAAGCTCATTCTAGTGTATTGTTGATTGCGTTTACTTAAAATTATGGACTGACTATTTAAGGGATCATAAACATTTATTTTTATCTGTTATTAATTTTATGTTGTAATTTCATGTGGTACTGAAACTTTCCATAACCTTGGAGATTTGCTCCTCAATTTGGTCCTACGGAAGTTGACGTGTAAATAAAAAAATAAATAAAATAAATTTCCGATCTCAGCCTTCACCTCGTAGGACAACAGGATTCGGTCGTCCTTGCAGGATGCTCTAACCTGATTAATTTACAATATGAGGAGCTATACAGAAGTTTCAACACACAGAAAATATTATGATTAAATATTCATTTATTAGGACCAGCAATCTCCACATGCCAGAGAGCAGCCTTCGCAAAACTACGACTGGAACCAATTACGCTCTATAGACAATTATGATCAAAAACCTGAGACTTAAAGGGAAATAGGAGTTGTTAGGAAACTGCGAATGTAGTAGTGATTGCAGAGCGGCGAACAGTGAGCCGTTACTCTAAAAGCTAAATTAAGTTCAACACGACATGACTACATCTGTACTCATCAGAACTCGGTCGAGGCGACAAAGAGGGGGGTTACGACTTCAAATATGGTTTGCAGTCAGAAAGATCTGCTGACGTCACGGTAAAACGGTGGCGCTTTATCACAGGCGTCGTTATACATTTCTGTCCAAGACAGAAAACAGCTTAATGTAACCAGGCTCTGGGGGGCAAGTGTCTGGAATGCGATTAAACTGTTGGTGTCCGGACGTGCCATCTGACAGCGACCGTTGATGTCCGGTCAAGGACAGTGGGAGAGACGGCCACGTCTTGGAGTCTTGTGACCTCAGTATGATAGGTCCTCGCCAAGCCTCCGACGTAAAATGCATTTCCTGCCTACTGCTGAAACAGGAGGTAATATCTTCGGTCGTCAGAGATTTCTCACCCAGCCCAGGCGTCAACCGGTGCCAAGGAGACAGTTTTCTGTGTCAAGGTGCATCTTTGAAGAGCTATCCATTCCAGTTTTCATCGAATTGTAACGACTGTCATTATTTTGGGGAAAATTCTTTCTCATGACGGTCGTAGATCACATTCCGGGACACTGTTCTACAGAATGTAAGGAATCTGACTATCATCATCTCTTTATTCTCAGATTTGTCTTTGAGGGCAAATCATGTAATATGTTTCTCTACCTTGCGGTGGTGCGCATATAAGCAATCTTCCAGCAGCACATTTGGTGCATCGCGGAGAATGACGTATTCCACCTTGCATCTGGATCATAATGTCCAGTTCAAGTATTCTTAAGCTGTAATTATCTCAAGAAGTATACAGCAGTTAACACGAGTATTCCTGAGAAGTGGATTTCGTGTTCCGTTCTGTTCATTGTGGCGTCCCCGCACTCCAAGCGCGTGCTGATATTGTTTACGCCGTAGAGCTGCTAGTGCCAGAGCTCTCGCAGTGGAGTTGAGACACGATGCGCGATGACGTAGGTCCCCGTTGGTGAACGGGAGACAGAAATGCGAACTCGTATGATGTATGCTTCTTCTGATTTAAGATTGAATGATTCATTCTCCGGATATGCAGTAGTTGTTAAATCTTATCCGCATCGTACACACCACCAATTGCGAGGAAACATGCTAATTATCAGTCTTCTAGTACGTTATTAACTCGTTGCTATGGAGTTGTTGAATCTGTATGAAGCGAGATCCACAGATACTCTTCGATCACGTCTGAGTGAAGCTACGCCGCAATGTTAAAAAAACTGTTCAAAAATTCTCTTTTCAATTAATGAAGTAGGTATTTTGATATTCAGAATAAATTTTCCCCGCTGAACAGTCGTTGGTTAACTATCATTGATTAAATCACTTAATAATGTAGTCCACGCTTGATATTTCACTTGGAACGAACAGTTTATTGTTTCTTGGCCACTAAATACTTTATAACATTCGCTCCACACGCACATGCAGTTGGTAAGGTCAGTTCTATTAAAATTAAGTTTCTTGACAATTACGACAACTTGACTCTTCAGTGTAATTCTATTATCTTCGTGAAGACGTGTAATTGTGTCCTACTCGAGACTAATTGAGTGTAGTCCTTTGATATACTATCCGCTCTTCTTTTAGTTCCAACTATTTGAAAGTCAAGTTCAATATTCACTAGTTTCGTCAATAAAGTTCAATTATTCCGTTATGCACGGTTAAACGCGTCTATCAGTTCCTATCTATGCTTAGTAAATCAGTTTCCGAAGTTCGTGAATCACGTCACGCAAGTAACAGTTCTGAACTCAAAACAATCTCGTCGCGTTCCGTACTCTCAATAACTAAGACAGGAATTGTTCTCGCACGTCTTTACAGGACGAGAGCCGGCAAGCGACTTCTTCTGTGAAAGAATATTGTAGGCGCACTGAATTTCTTCGTTGCGCTTAAAACTCTCTTCCACATAAAAGTTATCTCTGACTAACATCACCTTGGACTTAGCTTTCAAGATATTAATTGCAATTATCACTTGGATATTTGTCCATTAATGAAATCTGAGGTTTCTTCCTCCTCTTTTCATAATAAAAATTCTCAGTGATGAATAATGTTGTTATCAGAACTTCTTGTTGTTAGCTTATCGGCAAAGATGTCTTAATTGACTTTAAGGGGGTCGTTGGGGTGTTATATCATGTATATTTATGTTTCCTTCCCTATATCATTTTACATTGTTGATGTAGTTAAAGTACCTTTAATGAGTTCAATGCCAGTTTCTCCTAGTGATTGTTAGCTAACCTAGCTGACGGTCCATAAATAACCATTTCACAAACCAACGTAAATCTTTCCTTCCTACTTACTTACATACTGTTCTAGATTTCACTGTACCTCCTACAGGTATACTAGCTACGAAAATAAGGAGAACATAAGTAGAGTAGCAGGGCAGGCACGGCATGATCTTTGTAGTTCACTCTATCCTCCCACTCCCCAGATAAGCAGCGAGGTCGCCGAACGGCAAGGAGTGATCGAGATGACGGTGACCTATGTAAGACAGCGCTCCCTTCTCCCCCGACACCTGATGGTTACCGGGCCCGTAGGAATCAATTTTCTCCTTCCATCCTCACATCCCAATACAGTACTGATTGCTCATAAATTAGTTACACAAAACTGATCCTTAACTGTGAAAAGGGCCAATAACTTACAGGATGTTTTATAAGGCACTGATTGTATTATATCTTCAAGTTTTATTCACGCCCAACACTTTTACTTTCCGACGTTCTCACGAGTTGCGATTCGCGAATGAGTTACTCAAACAGTCATTATGAAGTCGCATAACAGTGCAGACCGCTCGCAGGGTGGTTTATGGTTTCAGGAAGCCTATTCCGGTACTTCAGTTGAAAGACGAACTGGAGTAAATTCCGCAGGCCACCACCTCAAAGACAAGCTGTTATTAATTGGTACAATCGTTTGATTGTCCGGCAGTCGTACCTTCCACATTGTAACATTAAGCATATGCAATTCCAAGCGGGCACATATCGTTGATTTACCGGAGTGCGAATGTAAGACTGCTGAACTGGTTCAATTGCTGCATCAGAGACTGCTGGCCGGTCATGACCTGGCGTACTATGTGGTACACCGCCAGTTTTGGTGAACCTATTGTATCGATTAAGAGCATTTTGTATTTGAGTTGGTGTCTTGCAATGTTTAGTCCTGATTTGCCTCAGAACTATAGAAACGGTTCTGGATTCGTGAAATATAAATAACATTGCGCGAGCTCTGCACCGTTGAACATCTCAATGATGACGATCTCAGCTAGTGAGAACGTCGGAAACTAAATGTGTTACGGGGGGATATGCACTGAATTCAATAATTTCTATACGTTATTTATCCTTTTCAAATTCTATGTTGCCTTTGTATATCAAATTTATAAGCACCCTACAAATCAAATTGTCATTCGTATGCCATAGTATAAATAATATATGATTGTTAGCCATCAGTGTGCAGTTATTTCCTATAAATAATAATAACAGGAATAGTAGCAAATTAATATAAAATATATTACTAAAAGTAGTTTTCCCTTAGCACTTTTCTCCCCTGTTTGATTACTGAAGCCTTGTCACTCGTAGTCCAGATACTATAGTCAAAGGAATCATCTGAGCTACCTCACTTAGAAAATAGCGGTAAATATTCATCTACATCTACATCTACATCTACATTTATACTCCGCAAGCCACCCAAAGGTGTGTATCGGAAGGCACTTTACGTGCCACTGTCATTACCTCCCTTTTCTGTTCCAGTCGCGTACGGTTCGCGGGAAGAACGACTGCCGGAAAGCCTCCGTGCGCGCTCGAATCTCTCGGATTTTACATTCGTCATCTCCTCGGGAGGTGTAAGTAGGGGGAAGCAATATATTCGATACCTCATCCAGAAACGCACCCTCTCGAAACCTGGCGAGCAAGCTACACCGCGATGCAGAGGGCCTCTCTTGCAGAGTCTGCCACTTGAGTTTGCTAAACATCTCCGTAACGCTACCACGCTTACCAAATAACCCTGTGACGAAACGCGCCGCTCTTCTTTGGATCTTCTCTATCTCTTCTGTCAACCCGATCTGGTATGGATCCCACACTGATGAGCAATAGTCAAGTATGGGTCGAACGAGTGTTTTGTAAGCCACCTCCTTTGCTGATGGACTACATTTTCTATGGACTCTCCCAATGAATCTCAACCTGGTACCCGCCTTACCAACAATTAATTTTATATGATCTTTCCACTTCAAATCGTTCTGCACGCATAATTCCAGATACTTTACAGAAGTAACTGCTACCAGTGTTTGTTCCGCTAGCATGTAATCATACAATAAAGGATCCTTCTTTCTATGTATTGCAATACATTACATTTGTCTATGTTAAGGGTCAGTTGCCACTCCCTGCACCAAGTGCCTACCCGCTGCAGAACTTCCTGCATTTCGCTACAATTTTCTAATGCTGCAACTTCTGTGTATACTACAGCATCATCCGCGAAAAGCCGCATGGATCTTCCGACACTATCTACTAGGTCATTTATATATACTGTGAAAAGTAATGGTCCCATAACACTCCCCTATGGCATGCCAGAGGTTACTTTAACGTCTGTAGACGTCTCTCCATTGATAACAACATGCTGTGTTCTGACTGCTAAAAATTCTTCAATCCAGCCACACAGCTGGTCTGATATTCCGTAGGCTCTTACTTTGTTTATCAGGCGACAGTGAGGAACTGTATCGAACGCCTTCCGGAAGTCAAGGAAAATAGCATCTACCTGGGAGCCTGTATCTAATATTTTCTGGGTCTCATGAACAAATAAAGCGAGTTGGGTCTCACACCATCGCTGTTTCCGGAATCCATGTTGATTCCTACAGAGTAGATTCTGGGTTTCCAAAAACGACATGATACTCGAGCCAAAAACATGTTCTAAAATTCTACAACAGATCGATGTCAGATATTCTCATTGTTACTGAGATAAGTCACTGCGGTATAACGGAATATTGCAATAAAATGACACGACGTCATCTTCTCACCTCCCATTTCTATTTGGCATAATGACTCGAAAAGCCCACTCCCCTATTTAATGATATGTGTGAAAAAAACTTTTCGTCACTACTGCGGCACATTATGTTAAAGGAAAACATACCAGCAAACAATTAGCAAAGCATGTTATGTTACGCATTAATGGCGTGTTTGTTATGATCGATCTGGAAACTAGTCACAGAATCATCCCCCGTCACTGAACAAGGCCCATCGCAGCCCAACGCTCGGCCATAGACGCTACTGGCCGACCGGCGTTTCCTTGGCAATGCCACTGTCGCTATGCCCGTCTCGTGCCAGTCGACGATTGTCTGATGCAGCCTTTGGGGATGCAGAGAAGAATCTCCCGCCCACGCCCACAGCCACCCACCGTACCCCGACCGCGACAGGAGGTGGAAGGTCGCGACACATGGTGAGGACACACATCTCGAACAATATATGAGTTATGAAACACCACTCCACTACGAAACAAGCTCGCAACCTTCCTCCTCCTTCCGGCCTGTTATTACCAGTCATGCTTCACTCTTGTTCCACCCTCAGCAGAGACAGATAAAGTAGAATAGTATTCCTACTTAGAAAACGACGGTACACAGCCATTTATGAAGCTCAGCACTATCTCTGGTAGCATTACTTAGAGCCGATCAAAAAATTTCATTTCGGAGGTCATGCAATCCAGAATCGGAATTTTAGTCAGGTAAAACTGCCGTGAGCATTGAAGCAATTTCCCCATCGACGCCCCTGTTTGAAGATATCCAATTGGTGAAACACTGTGCCCCCTGCGAGAAGCAGTCCGTAGGTGCCTGCTACATATCGTCCTCCGACAGTAACCGTCGACCCTTAAAGAGCCGATTTTAAGGGACTGAAACCGTGATAATTACGTGGAGAGATATCAGGATCATAGGGTGGATGCTCGAGTGTCTCCCACTTGCTTGGCGTAACTCATGCGTTAGGACATTTGCGATGTGGGGACGTGGATTATCTTGAAGCAGCAGCACACCTTTTCGCACTTTCCACGTACGCACAATTCCACAACGGCGGTTTTAAATGGAAATGCTGCGCCGTACACATTCTTCATTCTCCGATGGTGCTGTCCCGATGCTTGACCTTCGGCACCTAAAGAAGAATAACAGCACGTTGGACGCATTTTGTAATAACGTCACCATATAGGCTCTGAGCACTATGGGACTTAACATCTATGGTCATCAGTCCCCTAGAACTTAGAACTACTTAAACCGAACTAACCTAAGGACATCACACAACACCCAGCCATCACGCGGCAGAGAAAATCTCTGACCCCGCCGGGAATCGAACCCGGGAACTCGGGCGCGGGAACGTCACCATAGTTTACGTTTGAGCATTTACCTCTCGTATGACTCAAACAACCGAATTCCGCGCTTACTTACGCTCACACATCTCGCTACATTGCGTATTCACTGAGGCGACAAAAATCATTCAACGTCTCCTAATATCGCATCGTACCTTCTTTTGCCCGGCATAGTGCAGGAACACAACTTGGCATGGACTCAACAGGTCGATGGCAGCCCCCTGTAGAAATTTCGAGCCATGCTGGCTGTGCAGTCTGAATAACTACGAACCCGTTGTAAGATACTGTGCACGAACTAACCTCTCGATTATGTCCCGTAAATGTTCGATTGGACTCATATCGGGCGATCTCGATGGTCAAATCATTCGCTCTAATTGCCCAGGATGTTCTTCAAACCAATCGCTAAAATTTGTGGCCTAGTGACATGACATCGTTATTTGAGAAAATAAAGTCCATGAATGGCTGCAAATGATCTCCAGATATCGAACATAACCACTTCCAGTCATTAATCGCTTCAGCTGGACCGGAGGATCCAATCCATTCCATCTAAACACAGCCTACACCATTATGAAGTCATCACTAGCTTGACCAGTGCCTTGTTGACAACTAGTCTGTGGCTCCGTGTGGTCTGCGCAACACGCGAATGTCTGCACATCACCTCTTATCAAATGAAATCAGGATTCATTTGACCAGCCCACGGTTTTCCAGCCGTCTACGGTCCAAATGATACGGTCACGAGGCCAGGAGAGGCGCTGCAGGTGACGTCTTGCTGTTATCAAAGGCAATTGCGTCGATCACACTGTCCTAACGGATACTTTGGTCGTAGGCCTCAAGTGATTTCTACGGTTGTTTGACACAGTGGTGCTTATCGGGTAACACTGACAACTCTACGCAAATGCTACTGTTCTCGGTCGCTAAATGAAGGCCGCTGGCCACTAAATTGTCCCATTTGAGAGGTGGTGCATGGAATTTGGAATTCCCGGCACACGCTTGGCACTGCGGATGTCTGAATTTTGAATTCTCTAACGAGTTCCGAAGTGGCACTATTATTCCACGTTCAAATCCGATAGTCCTCGTCGTGCGGATATACTCACGTCGGTAACAATTTCACATAAATCGTTTGAGTATAAATAACAGCTCCACCAACGCACTGCTTTTTTATATATTATGTACGCGATAATGCCACCATCTGTTCATGTGCATATTGCTATCCATTGACTTCTCTTACTTCAGTGTACGTTCCAGCAGTGCCTTCTTGCGAAAACTTTGTGCTCATCCCTTGTACTTACGAGTAAACACCAGGAGCGAAGTAAAGTATATTCTGTATGAAAATATACCATTAACAGACGTTAAACTAGTGGCATGTGATTTTAGAAGTTATTTGCCGACGTAGCTTGTCTCCAGATATGGTGATCAATGAAGCGCAGTTTTTTGTGGGTTAGCGTCTGTTGGTGAGCGGCTGTCTGCAGACTCATAAAGGAGTAATGAACGTTTGGCGATGATGTCTTCTTCACCCTATAAGATTCGGTATGCCTTGCAAAATATGAAACGCTAGTAACGTACTACGGCTCCCAGAAAACTCATTCCTCACAATAAAATACTGAAAAATCGAAAATATTTCATGAAACCTAACATGCAGACGGGAAAAGATCCGGGTTAGCTGTAATGCGACTGCTACCATTACTATCGGCTGATCACCATTAGAAGTGACGTCATGACTACAACTAAATGACTACTCTGAAATTCGCAATTAAATGCACAGCAGAGGTTGATCGTTGAATCACCATTAGATTAGATGTCGATTTCTCCTATCTCCAACTGTGACGGGAAAGTTCTTACTCTGTGAGTCCAGAATTCTATTACTTTATTACGATGATCTTTGGTCACTATGTAGGTGGGTGTCATCTTATGAACAATTTTCAGTGGTAGTCATAGTAACTGCATAAAAAAGATATCACATAGACCGAAAATAAGGTTTAACTGCAAGATACGGAAAGGTCCAGTGCATTGTTCAACTTCTTCCCACATGCTATCGGAGAGGCAATGACTCCAGGATTTGATTTAGGGGGAAAGGAGCACACATCTCTTCCCTGTGCTGCAGTAACCCTGAAGTAAGTTCTTTAGGAAAAGGTAGATGAAATTTATACCTCGACGATACAAGTTCTTAATGGCGATAATGTAGGCGGAAGTAGAGAGACCCATAATGTTTAAGTACACCATGCTTACATGGTTACCTGCATGATATATTTCGACTATAGTAGAATATATGCCAAGGGACTCCTCACGGATATAATCAGAACTCGTCCTCCAGTGCGATCTAACAGTCTTTTTATAAATTTAAGCAGTATTCAAAATACAACTAAAGGTCTTATGAGACAACCGCCCTGTGTATACTGTGTATACAGACTACACACAGAAATAACGATTGTAACATGTGACATTAATATCTGGAGTGTCTTCTAGTCGAAACGGAACTTGCGTTTGAAGTAGCATCACTATGAGTGTGCTTGCTTTCTTGTAACCTGCTGTACTTTTCGTCTAGCACATTGCGAATAACATATGAAAACTCAGTTTAAAATAGGAATTATTTCCGGAGAAGAGTGGACAGGAAATAAATAGTTTATATTTTTCTCGGTGGATACTTGAAAGCATCCTACGGCGGTTTGGTGCCAGTAGTGTAATGGGGACAGTGACTCATAATGTTTTGTTTCTTTGTAACGTTACAGCAGTAAGGACTCTGATATACAGGTGAAAGCTATACCTGACACACACCGACACAAACAATCAAGTAACCCGATTTCATCAGTAGCGCAAACTGGATACGTTACCGGTAGGTTCGTTCAACATGCGAGTATTACGTAAATGGCATGCCCGGTTGGCCGTGCGGTCTAACGCACGGCTTTCCGGGCGAGAAGGAGCGCTGGTCCCCGGCACGAATCCGCCCGACGGATTTGTGTCGAGGTCCGGTGAGCCGGCCAGTCTGTGGATGGCTTTTAGGCGGTTTTCCATCTGCCTCGGCGAATGCGGTCTGCTTCCCCTTATTCCGCCTCAGTTACACTATGTCGGCGATTGCTGCGCAAACAGGTTCTCCACATACGCATACACCACCATTACCCTACCACGCAAACATAGGTGTCACACTCGTCTGGTGTGAGACGTTCCCTGGGGGGTCCACCGGGGGCCGAACCGCACAATAACCCTGGGTTCGGTGTGGGGCGGCGGAGGGGTGAAGTGGACTGCGATAGTCGTCGTGGGGTTACGGACCGCTGCGGCTGCGGCGGGGACGGAGCCTCTCCATCGTTTCTAGGTCCGTGGTTAACATAACATAACATTACGTAAATGTGTCATGAACTGAATTGGGAATCCTCGCATCGATGACGATGTTCTTTTCACGAAGCATTACTAACAAAATTAAGACAACACCCATTTGCGGCTGGCTGGAAAATGATTCTGCTGACGCCGAAGTATTACGTTGGTGTACGTGCTGGTTATGTTCTTTCATTAGTTTAATAAACACAACAGACACATATACCACATATTTTAGTCATAAATAATAACTTTTCTTTCACTGTTTACAACACTCTGCCAACTCTGGGTTAACATTCGATTCCGCAACTGTAGAAATCACGTGGTTTTGAGGTGAAGTAAGTGAAAATCTCAGGGTACAAAACCACGTGAATAAGTTGTTTGTGGAATGACTTCCCAAACAAATTCCTGTGTAAGATATTTTGTACCTAGTGGAATGCGTCCAAATCATTGTGGAGAAACACCACCTCACTGACTCATCCTGGTCGTTATTCTTGAATTACGTTTGCAACTCGTCTCAGTAGTTGACAATAAATGAAAGCAGTGACACTTCGAGGAAGCAGTTCGTAGTACATCACACCGTAGCTGTTCCACCAGATGCATAACATTATCTTTTGTGGATACACCAAACTTTTTGTACGGGGAATTGCTGGGCACGACCATTCCTTTCTTTCCCATATGTTAGCATGTTGTTGTTGTTGTGGTCTTCAGTCCTGAGACTGGTTTGATGCAGCTCTCCATGCTACTCTATACTGTGCAAGCTTCTTCATTTCCCAGTACCTACTGCAACCTACATCCTTCTGAATCTGTTTAGTGTATTCATCTCTTGGTCTCCCTCTACGATTTTTACCCTACACGCTGCCCTCCAATACTAAATTGGTGATCCCTTGATGCCTCAGAACATGTCCTACCAACCGATCCCTTCTTGTAGTTAAGTTGTGCCACAAACTTCTCTTCTCCCCAATCCTATTCAATACCTCCTCATTAGTTATATGATCTACCCATCGAATCTTCAGCATGCTTCTGTAGCACCACATTTAGAAAGCTTCTATTCTCTTCTTGTCGAAACTAGTTATCGTCAATGTTTCGCTCAATACAAGCCTACGCTCCATACAAATACTTTCAGAAACGACTTCCTGACACTTGAATCCATAATCGATGTTAACAAATTTCTCTTCTTCAGAAACGCTTTCCTTGCCATTGCCAGTCTACATTTGATATCCTCTCTACTTCTACTATCATCAGTTATTTTGCTCCCCAAATAGCGAAACTCAGTGTCTCATTCCCTAATCTAATTCCCTCAGCATCACCCGACTTAATTCGACTACATTCCATTATCCTCCTTTTGCTTTTGTTGACGTTCTTATACCCTCCTTTCATGACACTGTCCATTCCGTTCAACTGCTCTTCCAAGTCCTTTGCTGTCTCTGACAGAATTACAATGTCATCGGCGAACCTCAAACTTTTTATTTGTTCTCCATGGATTTTAGTACCTACTCCGAATTTTTCTTTTGTATCCTTCACTGCTTGCTCAATATACAGATTGATTAACATTGGGGATAGGCTACAAGCCTGTCTCACTCCCTTCCCAACGAGTGCTTCGCTTTCGTGCCCCTCGACTCTTATAACTGCCATCTGGTTTCTGTACAAATTGTAAATAGCCTTTCGCTCCCTGTATTATACCCCTGTCACCTTCAGAATTTGAATGAGAGTATTCCAGTCAACATTGTCAAAAGCTTTCTCAAAGTCTACAAATGCTAGAAACGTAGGTTTGCCTTTCCTTAATCTAGCTTCTAAGATAAGTCGTAGGGTCAGTATTGCCTCACGTGTTCCAATATTTATACGGGATCCAAACTGATCTTCCCCGAAGTAAGCTTCTACCAGTTTTTCCATTCGTCTGTACAGAATACGCGATAGTGTTTTGCATCTGTAACTTATTAAACTGATTGTAATTTTCACATCTGTCAGCACCTGCTTTCTTTGGGATCGAAATTATTATATTCTTCTTGAAGTCTGAGGGTATTTCGCCTGTCTCATACATCTTGCTCACCAGATGGTAGAGTTTTGTCAGGACTGGCTCTCCCAAGGCCGCCAGTAGTTCTAATGGAATGTTGTCTACTCCCGGGGCCTTGTTTCGACTCAGGTCTTTCAGTGCTCTGTCAAACTCTTCCCGCAGTATCGTATCTCCCATTTCATCTTCATCTACATCCTCTTCAATTTCCATAATAGCCCTTGTATAGGCACTCTATATACTCCCTCCACCTTTCTGCTTTCCCTTCTTCGCTTAGAACTTGGTTTCCATCTGAGCTCTTGATATTCATACAAGAGGTTCTCTTTTCTCCAAAGGTCTCTTTAATTTTCCTGTAGGCAGTATCTATCATAAGCCTAGTGAGATAACCCTCTACATCGTTACATTTGTCCTCTAGCCATCCCAGCTTAGCCATTTTGCACTTCCTGTCGATCTCGTTTTTGAGACTTTTGTATTCATTTTTGCCTGCTTCATTTACTGCATTTTTATATTTTCTCCTTTCATCAATTAAATTCAGTATTACTTCTGTTACCCAAGGATTTCTACTAGCCCTTGTCTTTTTACCTACTGGGTGCTCTGCTGCCTTCACTACTTCATCTCTCAAAGCTACTCATTCTTATTCTACTGTATTTCTTTCCCCCATTTGTGACAATTGTTCCCTTATGCTCTCCCTGAAACTCTGTACAACCTCTGGTTCATTCAGTTTATCCAGGACCCATCTCCTTAAATTCCCACCTTTTTGCAGTTTCTTCAGTTTTAAGCTACAGTTCATAACCAATACATTGTGATCAGTGTCCACATCTGTCCCTGGAAATGTCTTACAATTTAAAACCTGGTTCTTAAATCTCTGTCTCACCATTATGTAATCTATCTGAAACCTGTCAGCATCTCCAGGCTCCTTCCATGTATACAACCATCTTTTATGATTCTTGAACAAAGTGTTAGCTATGATTAAGTTGTGCTCTGTGCAAAATTCTATCAGGCGGCTTCCTCTTTCATTTCTTAGCCCCAATCCATTTTCACCTACTACATTTCCTTCTCTCCCTTTTCCTACTACCGAATTCCAGTCACCCATGACTATTAAATTTTCATCTCCCTTCACTATCTGAATAATTTCTTTTAATTCATCATACATTTCTTCAATTTCTTCGTCATCTGCTGAGCTAGTTGGCATATAAACTCGTACTACTGTTGTAGGCGTGAGCTTCGTGTCTATGTTGGCCACAATAATGCGTTTACTATGCTGTTTGTAGTAGCTTGCCTGTACTCGTATTTCTTTATTCATTATTAAACCGACTCCAGTATTACCCTTTTGATTTTGTATTTATAACCCTGTATTCACCTGACCAAAAGTCTTGTTCCTCCTGCCACCGAACTTCACTAATTCCCACTATATATAACTTTAACCTATCCATTTCCCTTTCTAAATTTTCTAACCTACCTGCCCCATTAAGGGATCTGGCATTCCACGCTCCGATCCGTAGAACGCCAGTTTTCTTTCTCCTGATAACGACGCCCTCCTGAGTAGTCCCCGCCCGGAGATCTGAATGGGGGACTATTTTACCTCCTGAATATTTTACCCAAGAGGACGCCATCATCATTTAATCATACAGTAAAGCTGCATTCCCTCGGGAAAAATTACGGCCGTAGTTTCCCCTTGCTTCCAGCCGTTCGCAGTACCAGCACAGCAAGGCTGTTTTGGTTAGTGTTACAAGGCCAGATCAGTCGATCATCCAGACTGTTGCCCCTTCAACTACTGAAAATTCTGCTGCCCCTCTTCAGGAACCACACGTTTGTCAGGCCTGTCAACAGATACCCCTCCGTTGTGATTGCACCTAAGGTACGGCTATCTGTATTGCTGAGGCAAGGTCCATGGTTCTTGGGGGGGGGGGGGGGGGGGTCGGATGGGTATGTTAGCATAAAGACACAATTTCTCGTCACCGGTAACGATACGGAGTGGGAGTGGTTTTTGTTTTTCACCAGCCTGTTGACGACGAGCTAGCACAGGTGCACAATGTCCACACGATTATGTATGTCATTTTGTATTAGAGAACGCGGTAACCACACTGCACACTGCAAGCAAATGTCGAACGAAGGTGGAGTGATAACAGATCGTAAAATTTGGCAGTTCCCGAGAACACTGATTTTCATCGTTTTGGATTCATGGGTTGAAAGGATCTTCATCGAACTCCGAAAATCTTCCGAAACATGGGGAGTCAGTAAAATCAAAGCGATCATTCTTAAAACGAGAACACCAATTTCTAGACGTTCTCTGCCAACGCTCTGTCCCCACCACACGGCGCAGATATCTATGACTGCCTCCAATGCTATCACCCCTCTTTTGTAGTAAAACAGAAGAATAGGCATTGTCGAAAATTATCCGATTTTTCCACTTGGTACTCAATTTTATAGCGTCCACAGCTCAACACACTATCTCCAATTAACAAAATAATATCTTTTCGAGTCATCAGTCTTCTAACAGGGTTGATGTGGCCCGACACGAATTCTTGTCCAGTGCCAACCTCTTCATCTCAGAGTAGCACTTGCAACCTACATCCTCAATTATTTTCTGTGCAGAACCACCTCATTCCTTACCTTATCAGTCTACGTAATTTTCAACATTCTTTTGTAGCACCACATCCCGAATGCTTCGATTCTCTTCTGTTCCGGTTTTCCCAAAGTCCATGTTTGACTACCATAGAAGGTTGTGCTCCCAAAGTATAGTCTCAGAAATTTATTTCTCAAATTGAGTCCTTTGTTTGATATCCAGTCTTCTTTCAGCCAAGAATTCCCTTTTTATCAGGGCTAGTCTGCTTCCATTATTGGTTATTTTGCTACCTATGTAGTAGAATTCCTTAACGTCATCTACTTTGGGACCATCAATCCTCATGTTAAGTGTCTTGCTATTCTCATTACTTCCGTCTTTCAATCCATACTCTCTAATCATTAGACTGTTGATTCCATTCAACAGATTATGTAATTCTTTTTCACTTTCACACACGATAGCAATGTGATCAGCGAATTGTCCTGATATCGTTTTACCTTGAGTTTTAATCCCGCTCTTGAACCTCCCTTTCATTTCCATCATTGCTTTTTCGATGTACGGATTGAACAATAGGGGCGAAAGACTTATTTCCTGTCTTACACCCTTTTTACTCCGCGCTCTTCGTTCTTTGTCGTCCACTCTTATTATTCCCTCTTGTCTTTTGTACATATTGTAGTATCACCCATCTTTCCATACAGGGTAGCCCCATTTTTCTCAGAATGTCCAACATCTTGCACCATTTTGCATTGTCGAATGATATTTCCAGGTCGACAAACCCTATGAACGTGTCTTGAGTTTTCTTTAATCTTGGTTCCATTATCAACCGCAGCGTCAAAATTACCTCTCTGGTGCCTTTACATTTCCTAAAGCCAAACTGATCGTCATATAACACATCCTCAATTTTTTTTCCATTCTTCCGTATATTATTCCTGTCAGCAGCTTGGACGCATGTGCTGTTCAGCTGAATGTGGGATAATTCTCTCGCTTGTCAGCTCTTGCAGCCTTCGGAATTGTGTGGATGATTTTTTTCCGAAAGTCAGATGTTATGTCGCCAGACTGATGCATTCTACACAACAATGAGAATAGACTTTTGTTGATTTTAGACATTCTTATGAAATGTTATCCATCCGTTCTACCTTCTTTGATCTTCAATCCTCCAGAGCTCTTTTATATTGTGATTCAATTACTGGATCCTCTCTCTGTTCTACGTAGAGACCTGTTACTTATTCTATCATAAAAATGGTTCAAATGGCTCTGAGCACTATGGGACTCAACTGCTGCGGTCATAAGTCCCCTAGAACTTAGAACTACTTAAACCCAACTAACCCAAGGACATCACACACATCCATGCCGGAGGCAGGATTCGAACCAGCGACCGTAGCGGTCGTGCGGTTCCAGACTGTAGCGCCTTTAACCGCTCGGCCACTCCGGCCGGCCACTTCTTCTATCACGTCAGAGAAATCTGCCTCTTCATACAGGCCTTGAATGCACTGTTTCCACATATCCGCCCTCTCTTCTGCACTTAACAGTACAAATTCCCGTTACACTCTTAATGTTACCACGCTAGCTTTTAATTTCACCGAAGACTTTTTTGACTTTCCTGTATGCTGAGTCAGTCCTTCCGACAACCATTTCTTTTTCTATTTCTGCACATTTTTCATGCAACGATTTCGTCTTAACTTCCCTGCGATTCATATTTATTTCAGTCCTAAGCGACTTCTAATTCTGTATTCCTAAATTTCCGTGAAAATTTTTGTACTTCCTTCTTTCATCGAATAGCTGAAGCATTTCATCTGCTACCCACGGTTTCTTCGCAGTTACCTTCATTTTACCTATGTTTTTGATTCCAACTTTTGTGATTCTCCTTTTTATAGACGTCCATTCCTGTGACGTCACACATTAATAATGTCAGGAGAAAATGCTGCATTGCAGAACTGTTCTTTAACCCGTAATATGCGCGTATTTCTTGAATTATCATACAATGCTACTCGTTTGACGTGTGTTATCGGTATATTTTCTTCGAAGATCACTCTACTCTACTTACTAAGCGTTTAAAATTGTCTATATCTTAGAATGGAAAGGTGCGTATTTGGAGAAAATCGGTAGAGTTATATCAAATAGCTTTAAGAGGAGGGTGTGCTTAGACAAAATATTATGACCTCTTTATTTAGTAGTGATTCAGTCATATACTGTGTTTTCAACGTGTATTACCTCGTAATTTCTGTAAACGTATAGTATTTACTGTTAGTCGTTTCCCTTCCTGTTGTTCTCAGACATGGAGCGAGGCAAATACGACGTCTATATGCTTACATGTTTGCTATTCTTTCTATCCAGTCTTCGCGAAATGTACTCTGGTGGCAGTGCAATCATTCTGCACTCAGCCGCATGAAATTCAACAGCCGTTTTTATTCGCGTTGCACATAAACTGCATCAGGTTACACGGAAGTACGCATATTCAAAACGATTGGTGAATAATATCACGTTACTGGAGTTGCACGCCTTCCGACATACTTGAGCTTTGAAAATCTATTATATTCATCTGCAGTGTCTGTTGGGTAATTCTCTATCTGCCTATAGCTTTAAATGTATACCCATAAACTAGGAGAAGATAGTTAACTTACAAAGATGCTATATTTTAACTAGAGAAACATCTTTTTCTCTTAATACAAGAGGCAGTTAAATAGCTAAAGAGTTACAAGATACTTCGAAATTCTGCATCAAGACGGAAAACACCAAATTTGCGTTCTAAGGGTGACAGATTCAAAGGCGCAACTCTCTTCTTTGGTGCACTGTAAAACATGTTTTTAGGTAGTAGAATGAAAAAGTGGTTGTTGATTTGTATTAAATGTATATTTCTGCATCAGCAGTATCAAGGCTGTTCATCATGTCCTTTGATGTGTTGCCAACACCTTCATACCCAGGCTACTCCAAGGGTAAGGGTCCCCGTCATCATCTGTTGCATAGTACTTACAAACCCAGAGACGTTATAGAAACCCTCTGTTGCGTTGACTGCACATGCCTAAGCTCTGCGGCAGGGTTACGCCGCTGATACACCAGGCAGGGGAGAGGGTGTTTGGACGCCGATAGCTCATCGGAGGCAGGGCGGCAACGTCATCTACTTGGCACCAGGTCGTGGCGGATGGAGTGCTGGGCTACAAGCCTCGGCGGACGGGCGCCTGTAACGTTGTTTTGCATCCGCTCGACAATCATAGCAAGAAGATAGAAAAACAAACCTGTCCACTCATCCACAGGCCAGAGCGTACCCGATAATGGCTAGATAAACATAACTTCTCTACAACTTTCTTCCCATAGCAGCATCAGGCACAATACAATCACTTGAAATTTTCGTAAGTAACTGTCAATAGCTCTTAGATATTTTTTAAAATGTATTTGAGCCATCAGCTGTACAATTATCTCTTTATTGTCTACCGCTTTCTCTCCAGTGAAAATAATTATAATAATCAGAACAGGTAGAAAATAAACGTACAATTGTATAGGAGATGGCATGAATATGTTTTATTTTTAAAAAAATCATTAGGGCTACTGAATATCAATTTCGAGAATAAACTCATTACACGAGAAGTATTTATATGAAGAATTGCTTATGCCACACACTACGGCAATTTATACTTCGCTATTTTGTCAGAAACTGACATTTTGAGCCCGTGGCTGTATACAAAATATAGGTAAACTCTTGCATAGAAGATTACAGCAACGAGCCACTTTTTACAATGCTATTTATTTATTTAAACAGCGCCGTTACCGGTTTCGAACCGATACGTTCATCTTCAGACAGCTAGTTAATTTTTGACATTACATTTCAAGTTATGTTTCCCCACTTGACGAAACCTCCTTGGGGTGGTGATGCCCTGCAACCAAACCAAGATGTGAGACAACATCTTCTTAACTGTAATTGTTCCTCACGACGATCTGAAGTGATGTAAACAAATTATTATTACTAAATGAAGATGTTTCAATTCTTACAATGGCGAATATTCTTCATTGTAAGTAACCGAAACATCTTCAAATTAATAATATTAAGTTGTTTACATCACTTAAAATAGTCGAGAGGCACAGTCACAATTAAAAAGGCGTTGTCTCACACCTTGGTTGGTTGTAGGGCATCACCACCCCAAGGAAGTTTCGTCAAGTGGGGAAACAATACTTGAAATATAATTTAAAACGTGAACTTGCCGTCTGAAGGTGAACGTATCGATTCGAAACCGGTAATGGCGCTGTTTAAATAAATAAATAGCATTGTAAAAAGTGGCTGGTTGCTGTAATCTTCTGTGTAAGAGTCAACCTATACCTCATACTTTTAAGTTGGTCAGGTGATAGTCACGTCACTTTTGGTTACGCTGTCTGTATTGTAGAGCTCAGCTACTTCTACCCCCACGTCTACATACATACTGTCGTTCCCCTTCCTGTTTCACTCGACGATAGAGTGACGGAAAATTACTGTCTGTTTGTTTTCGCACCATCCATAATTTCTCTTAAATTGTCTTCGCAAAGTGTACTTTGGCTTCAGCAGGATTATTCAGCAGACAGCCGCAAATGCCTCTTTTTTTAATTTTATCAATGATGTTTCATGAAACGAACATAATCTTCCATCCAGAGATTACTGTTTTAGTTCACGAAACGTTTCCGTAATACCCACACATTGACCGAACCTACTGGTAACGTATGCAGCCGACACTATTAATGAAATCGCATTGCTTGATTGTTAGTTTCATGATGTGCGGTAGGTGCTGGTATCACACACTTACCAGAATCCTTACTACTCCTACGATACAAAAGAAACACTGTATGCGTCGCTGTCCCCAACATGCTATTGACGTTAAGCGGCCGTATAATACCTACGAGTAGCCGCCTAGACGAATCTAAAATAAAATTATTTATCGTCTGAGTGACTTGTTTCGGGAAATGAATCCGATTGGCAATAGCGTTTTCGTGTATTATTCGTTGTGTGTGATGCAAAACATACACCAGGTCACAAGCAAGGAAACATACTCAACAATGGACCTACCTCAAACTGACGTTTCTTTTAGACATAAGGGATTACAAACGTTTATGTTCAATGATATTTGTCCAAATACTAACGCGGTGCACTGTACGGTGTTATACCCAGAAAAATGCTAAGGTTATAATCAAAGAATGCCTGTGAGAAGGGGCAGGGCTGTAAGGAAGGATCGACTTCAGAAGCTTTAATGTAAATATCGTTACGCACAATACTATATGAGGAAGTCACTACAATCAAATTGAAAGTGTCTTCCGAAATGACCGCTTCTAGGATCTACGATTGTTTACCGACAATCATTATTTTCGTATGACTGGAGTCAGATGGGGGTTAACGTACACTCCACCATACACTGCAAGGTGGTAGGCGTGACTTAGGTACCTTGTATGTCGGTACAGTCTACACTGGTGTTGTATCCGAAAGCCACTGTATTTCGGTCATCTGTAGATCAAACGGGGGACGAATTCGGTCGGTGTCCATGTGGGGAGCGTTGAGATATACTCTACTCTAATATCATGCAGGTATTGTACTAAGCATACTACAAATAAAAATTATGGGTCTCTTTTATCCAGGGAAAGGTGAGGCGGGTCTCATCTAGGTCGCTGTTATCTCGTTCCCTGACTGTTCTTCTACGAACTCGCCACACGTCGCGTGGAGGGATGGCCATGGCAGGGGTCCTGTCAAGGTCGTCTCACACGCGCCCTTCTTACTGCTAATACATCTTGTTCCCTCCTTGTAATGAATACATTTCCAAGTTAAGTAACCAAATCCTCTTCCAACATTTCGTGCGCAGTCTTGTTCATAGTTTTCCCTCAGTACCTCATTCGTAGCCAGCTCGTTTCGTGACTCACTTGTTTCGCATCTCACTTATTTCACATCTACCTTTGATTGTTACAGTTTAACTAGATAAGCTGATGACAGGCAGCTGTGCTATTGTGCATTTCATTATGACCGTTTTAGACCTCACAATTAGACCATCATCTCGGTGATTGTCATACATCATATGAACATCGAAACAGTTTTGAAGCTACAACGCCATCTCAGTGTAGCGTTATGCGCTCAGAAGATGGCGAAATGACCATAAAATTCACAAATAGTAAATAAAACGTTTATCATGATGATGGCCTAAAACCGGTAATTGTAGTAACATAAGAAAGCTGCGTAGTTTTAATTTTTCAAGGTGTATATTGTCTCATGACAGTCACTTAATTAAAATGTTACTTTTCAATTAGAGCTAAAACTTTCCTCTACCATTTTCAGAACATACTTCTGCAAATCTTATACGAGTTTTCCGTTGCATGTCGCACAGTTTGGCCATTTTGTCAAAATCTGAATCGCTACATGGCATCAAGAAAGATCTACAAAGCACTGTATGTTTCAACGTCAGGTTTTCTCGTTTCTTAGCAGTATCATTTCTACAGACCACCATAAGAAGGAAAAACTCGTATAAAAGTTAATGTTCCTTGTATTTCCAGCAATCAAACTCCCATTACCTCTCGGGCAAGTACTCGATGAGCAATGGTAAGCTCCCAGCTAGTTTTCGAAGACGGATCACCTATAAAAGTGACACCGTCAAGTGCCTTGAAATGAAAATAAGTTTTCGTATACAACAGTCTTATTTAATAAAGTCATCTGACAGCAAAATCTAAAAACAGTGAAGGCTTACTGTGCACATAGATTATAATGGACATGACAAATGAAAATTAGCCATAATGAACAGAATGGCGCTTATAGTTCCGTGGAGTGCAGTGGGAATGTGAAACTACACTGTTATTATAGCTCACAAATACAGTACATCCAATAACCTCGTTAGAGAATGATGAACAGCAACTCTGCCAGGTGCGTTAAACTCTGTCACCTAACTGTTGTGCTGAACAAACAAACGCAGAAAACTCAAGTATAATGTTCATTGTGATTAGAATTCGTTTTGGGACTGATCACGGTAACAATTCAATAAAATAACTACAACTGCTCATGGAAAATAGTACACCTCGCACTAAGTAATATCCAGCTGACTGCCAAACAGGTTCCAGGCGTTCTCTGTGGCTGACAATGCCCCTCAGACAGATGCCGTCGTTTGTCCTGTTTCAGCGTTAACTCCTCAGTCTGCAAGAGCCGGGCAGTCATAGAGGGTGTGGTTATTGGTAGTTGGGAGCTCAAATGTTAGGCGCCTTCTCGGGCCCCTTAGGGATATGGCTGCCAAGGAGAGGAAGAAAGCCAGTGTGAACACCGGGTGGAGTCGTTCCAGACGTGGGACGGATTCTTCCGGTTGCCATGAAGAGTAGAACGTGCAGCCAACTGCAGTTGATGGATGACCTTGGTACCAATCATGTGTGTTGCTTTGGATCAGAAGAGATTCTCTCTGGTTTCGAGCCTCTAGCAGAACTGGTAAAGGCTTCTAGTCCTGCTTGTGAGATGAAAGCACACCTCATCGTTTGCAGCACAGTCGACAGGGCCAATTGGGGAACTCTGGTACAGAGCGAAGTAGAGGGTCCGAATCAGAGGCTCGGAAAATGTAGGCTACAGTTTCGTCGACTAGCGCCGTAGGGTGGCAGGGTTTCGCAGGAGGCGGCTACACGGGCAGCGAGGAATGTGAGGCGTGGATTGGTCGGTTATTTTGGTTGGGACGTCTCGGGGACACAAAAAAGGGCTTCATTCTCAAAGGTGCAGGGCTAATTCGGGAATAACGTACATCTAGATCCATCAGTATAACAGCTGTTAATTGTCCTAATTGTTTTTGGAAAGTCTCAGGGCTCCAAGCACTAGTAGAAAGCAGTAGTTATAGGCTCTGAAAGTTAGCTAAAGCCGTTGATAAGTTCCACCGAAATTTTTGCGAACTTCAATGAGAGACGCTTACAGTAGTTTCCACAGAGAAACTTTGTTTCGAAACCTGGAAGAAAATCCTAAAAGATTCTGGTCTTATATAGCGTTAGCGGCAAGACGCAACCAGCGCCTTCTCTGCGTGATGGCGATGAAAATACTATTGATGACAGAGTTTCTAAAGCAGAGTTACTATACACCACCTCACGAAATTCCTTCACCAAAGAAGACGAAGTAAACAGCCCATAATTCGAATAATAAATGGTTGCTCACTTCAGTAATTTAAAAGTAGATATCCTCGAAGTAATAAAGCAACTTAAATCACTTAATAAAAGCGTCATGCATTCCAGACAGTACACCAATTAGGTTCGTTTCAGAGTAAGCTGATGCAATAGTTCCACAATCATATACAATCGCTCGCTCGACGGAACATCTGTACCCAAAGACGGGAAGCTAACACTGGTGACACCAATATTCAAGAAAGCCCATAGCAGCAATCCACGAAATTACAGGCCCATATCAGAAGTCTGGAATTTACATTGTTTTCGAGCATTATGAATCACATCTAAGAGAACGGTCTATTAAGACAAAGCCAACATAGATTTAGAAAACATCGTTCTTATGAAACATAATTAGCTCTTTACTCACACGACGTCTTGAGTGCTACCTACAAGGGACTTCAAATTGATTCCGTATTTCTAGATTTCCAGTAGGCTTTTGACACCGAATCTCGCAAGTGGCTGGTAATCAAAATGTCTGGTTATGGAATATAGTCTCAGTTATGCTACTGGATTCACGATGTCCTATCGGAGAGGTTAAAGTTCGTAGTAACAGAAGGAAAGTCATCGAGTAAAACAGAAGCGAGTTCTGGCGTTCGACAAGGTAGTGTCATAGGGACTTCCTTATCTACACAAATTGATCGAAGGTATCCGGACACCTGGCTGAAGATGACTTACATGTTCGTGGCGCCCTCTATCGGTAATGCCGGAATTCGGTATGGTGTTGGCCCACCCTTAGCATTGATGACAGGTTCCACTCTCGCAGGCACACGTTCAATCAGTTGCTGGAAGGTTCCTTGGGGAATAGCAGCCCGTCTTCACGGAGTACTGCACTAAAGAGAGGTATTTAAGTGGGTCGGTGGGGCCTGGCACGAAGTCGGCGTTCCAAAACATCCCAAAGGTATTCCATAGGATAAAGGCCAGGACTCTGTGCAGCCCAGTCCATTACAGGGATGTTATCGTCGTGTAACCACTCCGCTACATGCCGTGGCTTATGAAAAGGTGCTCGATCGTGTTGAAAGATGTAATCGACATCCCCGAATTGCTCTTCAACAGTGAGAAGTAAGAAGGTGCTTAAAACATCCAAGTAGGTCTGTACTGTGATAGTGCCACGTAAGACAACAAGGGGTGCAAGCCCTCACCTTGAAAGACACATCCACATAGTAACACCACCGCCTCCGAATTTTACTGTTGGCACTACACGCACTGACAGATGACGTTCACCGGGCTTTCGCCATACCCACACCCTGGCATCGGATCGCCACACTGCACCCTGATTCGTCACTCCACACAACGTTTTTCCACTGTTCACTGGTCCAATGTTTACGCTCCTTACACCAAGCGAGGCGTCGTTTGTCATTTACTGGTGTGATGTGTGGCTTATGAGCAGTCGCTCGACCATGAAATCCTACTTTTCGCACGCCCCGCCTTAATTTCATAGTACTTTCAGTGGATCCTTATGCAGTTTGGAATTTATATGTGATGGTCTGGATAGATGTCTGCCTATTACACATTACTTGTGCTGTACGTGTCCCTTCACGTTTACTCGTACACTTCACTATTACAATGGTAACCGTGGACCTAGGGATGTTTAGGCGTGTGGAAATCTCGCGTACAGACGTATAGCACAAGTGACACCCAGTCACCTGACCACGTTCGAAGTCTGTAAGATCCGCGGAGCGCCCCATTCTGCTCTCTCACTATGTCTAATGACTGCTGAGGTTGTTGGTATATAGCATCTGGCAGTAGGCGGCAGCACAATGCAACTAATATGAAAAACGTATGTTTTGGGGGGTTTCCGGAGACTTTTGATCACATAGTGTATATTAACTGTTTAGGAGACTATCGGGGCACCCGTATTAGGATGTTTACAGACCATGTTGTCGTTTATTGTCAAGGTAAGTAATCAGAGGAGGAAAACCGGGAAAAATGATTTCGTAAATAAACCTGTATTATGCGAAAATTGGCAGTTGACTGCAAATAATGAAAAGGAATTTCATTTACGAAGAATTTAAATTGGAAAAAAACACATAGATAATTTTGTGAAGAAGGCGAATCAGACTGCTTTTATTGGCAGAACACTTAGAAGATGCAACAAATCTACTAATGAGACTGCCCCCACTACGCTTGTCCGAGCTCTTTTTGAGTATTGCTGCATGATGTAGGATCCCTACCAGGCAATGTTGTCGGAGTACATCGAGGAAATTTAAAGAAGAGCAGCGAGTTTTGCAATATCGAGAAATACGGAAGAGAGTCACATGGACATGCTACAGAATTTGAGTTGGGCATCATTAAAACAAAGGCGTTTCTCTTTGTGGCTGGATCTTCTCACGGAATTTCAGTAACCAGCTTTCTCCTCCGAATGCGAAAATATTTTTTACGGCGACCTTCATGGGGCGAAACTATCATCAGAAACTAGGGGAAATCAGAGCTCGCTCTAATACATAGTGGTGTTAGATTTTTTCCGTGCGCTGTTAGAGAATCGAACAATAGAGAAGTATTGTGAATGTGGTTCTTTGAACCCCCTACCATGCACTTAAGTATGATTTCCAAATTAGCATATAACTGTAAATGTACTAAGAGGAACTCGCCATAAATTCGTTTGAATACGAATGTGGTGCAAAGAAAATTAACTTGCTTGAACATATAGGTAATTCCATACAATTATTTCCAAACGTAGTTAAGGCTTAATAGTACAGCCATCATTAGTGCTGATAAACTCGTGTTTCACAAAGTTTCAGCACCTAATCTAATGTGACAAAGGAAAGTCAATAATTAAAGGAAAATGCAGAATCGATCGCATAATGTCCCTGGAAAAGAGCTCCCTAAGCATTTCTATACAACTCACGTGTTGGTCGAACCCACCGGTAACAAATCTAGCAGCCTCAGCAGCCCACCTCAGAACTCTGTCGATGTCTTCTCTTAATCCGACCTATTGGGCATCCCAGACACTCGAACCGTGTTCAAGAACGGGTTGCACCAGTGTCCTGTATTTGGTCCCCTTTACAGACGTATCACCCTTTCCTAAAATTATATCAATAATTGTGGTATATGAGGCCAAGTGGAGCACCATGTGAGGGACGCTTTCTAAAACAGTGCTGATTTGCGTACGGAAGCTGTCCGGTCTCAATGAAATTTTTTTTTTTATATTCGAGCTGAGAATATGTTGAAGAATTCAACCGCAAACCGATATTAAGGATATTGGCCTGCAATTTTATGTGTCCGTTCTTTTACCCCTCTTACATACACCAGTCTCCCGCGCTTTTTTCCAGTCGCTTGAGACGTTGTGCTGGAAGAGAGATTCGCGATAGATGGAAACTAAGTAAGCTGTTTGTAAAACCAATCTAGGATTCCATCCGAACATGGTGATTAATTATTTTCAACGTTTTTAGTTGTTTCCCTATGCGAGGGATGCCTATAACTACGTCCTCCGTATGGGAGTCTGTGCGGTGGTCACTCAACGGTATTTTTGCACGATTTTCCCACATGAACGAAATTTAAAACTCCAACTTTAGCATAAAATTTATTCCTTCACATTCTGGCCGGCTGGTACAATTATTTAAAATTAAAACTTGCCCGGGTTTCATAGTTATATAATTTCAACAACGTGTTTGTCCTTTTTTTTGGGGGGGGGGGGGGGGGGGCAAAAGGCGTTACTCTACTTAAATAGCTTTGCAACCCAGTGTGGTATGGCTGTAGAATAGTAGACTATAGCAAAAGAAAACGAGGTTGAAACTGAAAACCAGTCTGGGTTGCGAAGCTACTTAAGTTGAGTGACGACCCCCTCCCCCCCCCCCCCCCCCCCCTTGAAAGAGAAACATCCGTCTATAATATTTTCTTTTCCTTTCCCTGAGAGCTACGGGTGGGAGGGGGGGGGGGGGCATTGCATGGGTGCCATTGCAAGTAAGACACTTGTGACAGAATGGATCGGACATATGCGCTACAGGCTAGATGTAGTGGCCAGGGAGCCTTCACACCTTCACCTGGTAATCTTCCTGATAAAGATTGGGATCCCTCTTTGTCCATAGCTGAATGCACCAGGAAGGAGACTTCAGTGTGCGTCTGCGGACTGTATGTGTATGTAAGCACAGAAGACTGAAGATACTTTTGCCATGAGTAACCTAAGTGACAACCAGTTTGATTTCACAACTTAAAGCTACTTAGCAGATGCTTGAACCTACCAACTACTCCTAGAAATTTGCCCTTTGTAAGTTTCGATAATGTAGTGTAACTAGTAGCTAATGCCCTTCTACCAAAAGTGGCAGAGAATCCGTCGGAAGCCCTACAGGACAATTCCTATATAAAACCTCTAAATCGAACATATCAAGTGACGTAAGCTTCGGGAAGACAACAGCATCATAGTTTTGCCAGTTGGCAAAGAGAACTTCGCAGTTCAGCCACAAGTGGGATCTATATCTGTCAAGATCAACAGGATTCTTAAGAAGCGCAGGACAAAATGTGTTTCTGTCCACCTACTAAAATAGGAGGACTATTGGGAAATGTGGAAGATGACATTCATTTACGAAAACGAACAATTCATAATGTAACTTGCCGATGTGACTTGTCGTACATTGGCCAAACAACTAGGACAGCGGACATCAGATGGCGAGAACGTCAGAGGTACAGCCAGCTGAGACTGGTAATTCAATATACCACCGCCGAGCAATGCCTGGATCTTAACCATAACATGTTCTCAGAAAAAAAACGAAGTTTCAGGCACAGGCCGCCAGATACTGGGAGAGTGTTATAAGGGAATCATCAGAGATAGCGGTGGCAGAAATTCTCATAAATCGTGACATTGGTTATCAAAACAGGAAAGCCTCGGATCCTGCACTTAAGTTGCTAAAAACGCAAAGATTGGCGCAGCAAGACCCGTCGAAACAACAACGGATATTGTGGACATGGGAATGAATCCCAGACGGAACATCAGGTGCACTGTACCAAGAACATAACGCTAGAACGCTACCAGAGACTCTGATCCGAAAACAGAACGTCTCACAACGCTTTATGAGTGAACGGACCGCTGTCGGAGAGCCTATAACCGAACGTTGAGGGCGAAAGGAGTGGCGATAAATTTTGCATCTTTCCCCACTGGACTAGGAATCCCAGGTATCACCTGATGAGGGCAGGTCACGCTGTCGAAGTATTGTGCTTGAATGACATTGATGTCCGGTGGAACACCCGACACCTCAAGATGTTACGCTGCTCGTTGTTCGCCACTAGGCACTCTGGTCCAGGATCGGCCCGCTAGCCGGGGGTCACAGAGTTCAGCCTAAACGCCTGCAAACTATGTTTGTAGCAACCGATTAATGGTTACAAAAATGAATTTTTGCAGTAACCCTGTGGTAATTAATACGCGAAATAATTAAGTAGTGGAAGATGCAACTATCAGCCTCAATCTCGCGATGGCCATTTCCCACGATAAACTGAATGGCAGGCTGTCACATTTGTTAATGGTGTATTCCAATAACTTAATTTCAACGGATTGTTTTATTAAGCTGAAACTGTTGGTGTGCGCAATAAGTGAGGTACTGTTGAATCCTAATCTCCAACCACCAGAAAAAAATGGATCTGAGAACTATGGGATATAACATCTGAGGTCATCAGTCCCCTAGAATTTAGAACTACTTAAGCCTAACTAACCTAAGGACATCCCACACATCCATGCCTGAGGAAGGATTCGAACCTGCGACCGCAGTAGCAGCGCTGTTCCGGACTGAAGCGCCTAGAATCGCTCGGCCACAACGGCCAGCTCCAACCATTTTTTAAGGCATATTCTGCCACAGCTGATCTCTTGTCACGACAGTGACATAAACATCATTCTTATTCTGTCTGACGACATTATACAGCGTCTACTGATTGCCCTAGGTAGTTGCCACTCCCCTGCGAATCGTACAGGTGTAATCCTTCGGAGTCACTTACCATTCTTCGCAAGACTTACAGAATGCTCGGGGCCCAAGGACAAATGTAACGTTCTGTTTCTACAGTAGGTAACTTATCTGCTCGTCACAGATTCTCACAATGTTGTTTTATTGTGGGAGGGGGGGGGGGGGGGGAAGGGGGATTCCTTGAACACATCATGTGAAATATTAGAATCGTGTCTGACCATCACTAGAAACTGCACGTAACAGTAACATCAAAACATTCCTCCATCTACTTTTTAACGATTGTATAAAGATAATATAGTTATGTCTCTAATAAGGCATTCAGTAGTTATATTTTAAATCATAAACTCACTCTCAGATTACGGTTTTAGAGGCATATCCACGGACTTTTCCCTGTTTTATGTTTCACCACTATCCTGAGATAATATACAAATGTTTGGCTGATAATTTACTGATTTAGAGTTCAGTTTTCCAAGTTCTGTGTTAGACAGATAGACAGATAAAGAGAGAGAGAGAGAGAGACAGACAGGCACAGAGAGAATAACTTATTTGGACTGAGGCTGAAAGGTGAAACGAACATGGTTGAAATCTCTTGGCTCACTCTTTTTAATAAAAGTGGTGCATTTCTGCAGCATCCACAAGCAGGAAATATTTTTGTCGCGTATACACTCGTGGAAATTAACTGTTTCCTGGAAGAGGCGTATGCTGCGAATCAGAGGACCGAGATTGCGTGAGGGTAGCACTCACCTGCCCTTTCCATTTTTAAAGGGATTCCGCCTGCCTGTGCAATACCTCCTCCCACTATACACCTCCTCAACGCACTCGTAGAATTCCCAAAGCTGCGTATCACGATTTCAAATCTAGATGAAAAGGTCAACTCCTGAAATTCAGTTCTGAGTATTGCAATTTTCCGGAATTACAGATGCATATCAATAAATATCGTGACACAACGTCACGCTAGAGCGTCGCACTAACTTTGCTGAATTCCGTTCGCTTAATAGTCTTTGGCCTAAGGGGTATTTCACTTAATAAGCGTGACTCCATTCGCGGAAACATTACTATGCTGTGAATGAGACAATAATTTTGCTTTGAAGTGTAAGAATTTCTCCGCTCACTCGCTATTACCTTCTTTGTATGCGACGTCCATCCTGGATGCATCCACATAGAGACAAAGCTACCAATGTTATCGGTTACACACACAGGAAATATTGACGAAAACAGGACTGCGACGTGGGAACTCTTCCTGTAGCACTAAGATCTTCCAACCAATGTATTGCTTGATAGCGGCAAAAACAATTTACTATACAGGTTAAGGGCTGTTTGACACCTAAAAATCCCCTTCCTTTTTGGCAGACAGAAATCTTGTGATATCGAGCGGACACATTACATACGCCGCTAGCCAGTGCGAAATTCCTTAAACTGCAAGCAGCAATTCGCGTGAAGATTCTTAAAGTACGAGGTCATGATGAAAAGTAACCGCTACGAATTTTTTATGTGACAACTCTGAAAGTTTTTTTAAATAAAATTAACGTTATTAATAATCCGTACCTTTATTGTACATGTCTGTATGTTTATATCTCAGCATGGTCACCCTCGTGATGAACACATTTCTCTCAACAAGAGAACAATTTGTTGATGCTTTTACTGTAGAATATTTTAACCTTTTTTTTTTTTTTTTTTTTTTTTTTTTTTTTTAAGGAGCGGTAACCTTACGTCTACTTAAACTGCTTTATCACTATAAAAGTGATTAAAACGACTAAGTTCTTTCAGTTTCGGAAATAGATGAAAATCGAATGGAGCCAAGTGTGGACTTTATGGAGGATGATCGATGACTGCAAACCCAAGGAAATATAAGAAATTTGTGGTAAGTCCCATGGAACCAAACTGCTGAGGTCTTCCGTACCTAAGCTTACACATTACTTGATCTAACTTAACCTAAAGACAGCACACACACCCATGCCCGAGGGAGGATTCGAATCTCCGACGGGGGCAGCTGCGCAAACCGTGACAACGCGCCACAGACCGCACGGCTTCCCCGCGCGGCCGAACCCAAGGCGTCGGATTGTTACAGATGTCGCAGCGCTCGTGTGTGGTGTCATGCCGAAGGGGTGGGTGCTCCATGTGTAGACAGACTCATCATTTCGAAGCTCGATTACTGCAGGCTGTTTCTCACGCACTTACACAATTGTTTTACACATTACTTTGTCACACGCAACGACTCGGAGATCTCTGGCGGCAGAGGGTTGCACATATGTAGATATGAAGAATATGTAGATATGTCGATTGTTAATAATGTTTGTTTTGTTTTGAATGCTTTAAAAGATTATACAGAAAAATTTCGGAGGCATCACTTTTCTGCACGTGCTTGCAGGAAATATCTCTTGAACCAGCGTACTCGTAGTCTACAGAGAACATTTGCAGTATCAATCTACGTTTGTCACCTGGCTTCACACATAATGGCGTTTCCTAGTACTTTACACAAAGAGACAAACCTAAATAGTATATGTATTTGTTTCCTGTAATTGGAGGCATGAGTTAGTGTTGCTGCTAGAGACACAAAGATAAATTCGTAATATTTTTCGTAGAAGAGTACTGCAAAGATCTGGTTTTCATACTAGTAAGAGGAGTGTTATATGTTAAAAAATACTGAGACAAAGTGCAATGAAAGCGCAATTTCACAGAGCAAACGAATTTCTGTGATTTTATGACAATATACTTACGATGAGGGAGAGTATACGTATAACGGTTTGGCCTTACACTACTGGCCATTAAAATCACTACACCACAAAGATGACGTGCAACAGACTCGAAATTTAACCGACAGAAGGAAGATGCTCTGACATGCAAATGACAAGCTTTTCAGAGCATTCACACAAGGTTGGCTCCGGTGGCGACACGTATAACGTGCTGACATGAGAAAAGTTTCCAACCGATTTCTCATACGCAAACAGCAATTGACCGGCGTTGCCTGGTGAAACATTGTTGTGATACCTCGTGTAAGGGGGAGAAATGCGTACCATCACGTTTCCGACTTTGATAAGTGTCAGAATGTAGCCTACCGCAATTGAGGTTTATCGTATCGCGACATTGCTGCTCGCGTTGGTCGAGATCCAATGACTGTTAGCAGAATATGGAATCGGTGGGTCCAAGAGGGCAATACGGAACGCCATGCTGGACCCAACGGCCTCGTATAACTAGCAGTCGAGATGACAGGCATCTTATCCGCATGGCTGTAACGAATCATGCAGCCACCTCTCGAGCCCTGTGTCAACAGATGGGGACGTTTGCAAGACAACAACCATCTGCACGAACAGTTCGACGACGTTTGCAGCAGCATGGACTATCAGCTCGGAGGCCATGGTTGCGGTTACCCATGATGCTGCGCCACAGACAGGAGCGCCTGCGATGGTGTACTCAAAGACGAACCTGGGTGCACGAATGGCAAAACGTCATCTTTTCGGATGAGTGCAGGTTGTGTTTACAGCATCATGATGGTCGCATCCGTGTCTGGCGACATAGCGGTGAACGCACATTGGAAGCGTGTATTCGTCATCGCCATACTGGCGTATCACCCGGCGTAATGGTATGGGGTGCCACTGGTTACACTGTAAGTAGGCTGTTTAGGTTTTTATATTGGTAACGCCACGTAGCGCTCTGTATGAAAATCACTGGCTGTGCTGTGTGCTGTCTGTGGCTAGTTTGCATTGTTGTCTTCCATTGTAGTGTTGGGCAGATGGATGTGAACAGCGCGTAGCGTTGCGCAGTTGGAGGTGAGCCGCCAGCGTTGGTGGATGTGGGGAGAGAAATGGCGGAGTTTTGAAATTTGTAAGACTGGATGTCATGAACTGCTATATATATTATGACTTTTGATGACTATTAAGGTAAATACATTGTTTGTTCTCTATTAAAATCTTTCATTTGCTAACTATCCCTATCAGTAGTTAGTGCCTTCCGTAGTTTGAATCTTTTATTTAGCTGGCAGTAGTGTCGCTCGCTGTATTGCAGTAGTTTGAGTAACCAAGATTTTTGTGAGGTAAGCGATTTGTGAAACGTATAGGTTAATGTTAGTCAGGGACATTTTTTTTGTAGGTATTTTTGAAAGTCAGATTGCGTTGCGCTAAAAATATTGTGTGTCAGTTTGAGCACAGTCATGTATAATTTTTCTAAGGGGACATTTCAACACGTCTCGGTCACCTCTTGTTCGCATTGACGGCACTTTGAACAGTGGACGTTACCTTATAGATTTGTTACTGCCGATGACTCTACCCCTCATTCGATCCCTGCGAAACCCTACATTTCAGCAGGATAATGCACGACCGCATGTTGCACATCCTGTACGGGCGTTTCTGGATGCAGAATATGTTCGACTGCTGCCCTGGCCAGCACATTCTCCAGATCTCTTACCAACTGAAAACGTCTGGTCAATGGTGGCCGAGCAAATGGCTCGTTACAATACGCTAGTCGCTACTCTTGATGAACTGTAGTATCGTGTTGAAGCTGCATGGGCCATCCAAGCTCAGTTTGACTCAATACCCATTCGTATCACAACCCGTTATTACGGCCAGAGGTGGTTGTTCTGGGTACTGATGTCTCAGGATCTATGCACCCAAATTGTCTGAAAATGTATTCACATGTCAGTTCTAGTATAATATATTTGTCCAATGAATACCCGTTTATCATCTGCACTTCTTCTTGGTGTAGCAATTTTGATGGTTAGTAGTGTATTTTCTTAGTCAGTATCAATCTGCAGATAATATTTATGCATGACAGTATAAACCATTTTATCCATTTCATGCAGAATTCCCAACCATTGTATTTATTAGGAAGTACACATTTATTCCAATAGCACCTATATGAGCAATGATAACGTGGGATTAATATTTTAGTTAGCCTACAACTTAGGAATAACTGAAAATATGGTACCAGGATATAAAGCGAAAGTATTCGTTAACAAATATATTTCAGATTATGGAAATATCACTGTACATGACACTGTTTTGACAAGGAGACTTTCTTAGGCACGCCACTACGGGACGGTCTGTAGATCTACATACTGAATGCATATTGCACCGTAACTGAAATCAGAAAAGAACCACGCTCTAGTCTTCTTATTGTTTCAAAAGTTTTGTGGATTTCTTTTTCCACATTATTGTTTCATCATTGGACTGACATATGTAATTTGTATATACTGTAAGATGCTATGTAACTGCCCCATGAGTGTCAACCTTTTTCACTCTCTTTATTGCTATCACATTGACATTTAACGTACTGCGTGAGACAGGTTTAGTTCACTGGTGACTGTGTCTTAGGGGGTAGTAACTCTGCTCAGTACTACAAGATCCCCATGTTGGAACACTATGGTTCACTCACTCGCCCGAGAGGCCAGTAGGGCGAAGCTGTCATCTGTGGGATTAAGACTGGACGCCTCTAAGGCTGAATCTCGTCTAGTGATTGTAGTGACGATATCGCTAAGAAGTCCAGAAGGTCGAAAGGCTCGATTACACGTTTTACTGGGAGCGGTACACCTACGAGGCACTGCGTAGCTCGGTCCCAACTCGTCTCCCGAGCAGGGGAATCGAGCGGAGCTGTCTGGCATCTGTTGCCGACGCCGTCCTGCCTCTGCAGGTAAACCAAGTATATGGTCACTATCTGAACTAAAGTATTCGCACACGAGAGGTAGGGCAGCCAGTATGGTAGGAAGACTCATTATTGTGTTACCGGTAGAGATGTAGAGACCGCAGAATGGATCGGGCAGAAGAGTTCAGCAGTTTCCATCATGGACACCGGAGTAAAAAATCCATCTAGTTGGCTGGTCGGTTGGTTGATGTGTGGGAGGAGACCACGCGGCGAAGTCATCTGTCCCATCGCGTTAGGGGAGGATGGGGAAGGAAGTAGGTCATGGTCTTTCAAAGGAACCATCCTGGCATTTGCCTGAAGTGATCTAGGGCAATCACCGAAAACCTAAATCAGGACGGCTGGCACTGAACCGTCGTCCTCCTGAAGGTGAGTCGAGTATGATAATCACTGCGCAAGCTCGCACGGTCTAAATATGACTAAGCTGAGTGTTTGTAATGTAATCTTGAAGTCGCAACACGCAGGAAGAACCATATTTAAACCAAGACCAGGCAGATGTCGTATACTGACAGACAAGCGCTGTCAAGCATTGTGGAGAATGTCAGCAGAAGGAATGACTCCTAAGCTCCAACGTGTTAGCAACAGTTCACGGTGCGCAATGTCTGTGCGCTGGGAATGAAAAAGAATACGGTGCAGTGGAGCAGCTCCTATTTGCCACACAATTCTGCAGTAAGTCCTAAGCGACGATAAAGACAGTATAATATAAATGTCGTGTGACTAGGGCCTGCTGTCGGGTAGACCGTTCGCCGGGTGCAAGTCTTTCGATTTGACACCACTTCGGTGACTTGCTCGTCGGTGGGGATGAAATGATGATGATTAGGATAACAGAACACCCAGTTCCTGAGCGGAGAAAATCTGCGACCCAGCCGGGAGTCGAACCCGGGCCCTTAGGATTGACATTCTGTCGCGCTGAATCCTTTTTTTCTCTTTTTGTTCGATTTTGTTCGTTGCATTTGTTCGGTGCTGCCGTCCCATGACACCCGGTCAAGTTCAGTGCTGAACCATCGATTCAGTTTTTTTATTACAGAGGACAGCTAACCCTCTGACCGAACAAGCAGAACTACCATACCGGCACCACTCAGCTACCTGGGGCGGACGACAATATAATGAGCGGTGCTATACCGGGAGTGGCAGTCCTTTGGTAGATTTTAGGTGTGGTAAATGCCTGTAGAATGCTATGTGCCATCACGTGTGGCGGAGTACAGAAGAGATGCTTTTACGGTATGGACGGGTTTTCCGTGGTTAGTTCAAAATGGCTCTGAGCACTATGGGACTTAACATCTGTGGTCATCAGTCCCGTAGAACTTAGAACCACTTAAACCTAGCTAACCTAAGGACATCACACACATCCATGCCCAAGGCAGGATTCGACCCTGCTACCGTAGTGGTCACGCGGTTCCAGACTGAAGCGGCTAGAACAGCACGGCCACATAGGCCGGCCCCGTGGTTGGTATGTGATCCCCTTATCGCGCTTAAGAAGATGTTTAATGCAGAAGGTTATGATTGCACTTTACATCACTGTGTACTCCGCACATTAGAGGTACTTTTCACAGACAATGACTATTTGTATCTGTGCATCCGGTCGTGGATGTAATGAGACCAACTGGCCTGCCCAGAGTCGCGACCTGAGCCAAATGGAACAAGTTAGGGATGAGTTAGGACGTCGACGTTGCTCCAGCTCAAAGCGTCTGACGTCACTACCTTATCTGGTTTCGGGTATCGAGGACAAATGGGCAGCCCTTCCAACACGTTCAGGCCTATCACTGACAGTTTCCTCAGCAGAATACAAGCCGTCATAAAGGCGAAGGGTGGTCACACCCCATATTAAGATCTGCTAGTAGATGACAGGATGCTTTTGATTGTGCTGTTGACAACTTAGGCACCAGGCGATATTATATGTGACATAAAACAGTTCCGACGCTGTGATGGTTCAAATGGCTCTGAGCACTATGGGATTTAACTTCTGAGGTCATCAGTCCCCTAGAACTTACAACTACTTAAACGTAACTAACCAAAGGACATCACACACATCCATCCCCGAGGCAGGATTCGAACCTGCGACCGTAGCGTTCGCACGGTTCCAGACTGTAGCACCCAGAACCGCTCGGCCACTCTGGTCGGCCGCGACGCTGTCATCACTTGAGACTCAGCCTTAGCTTGGGGGACTAATTGAAATTCAGAGAACGTTGCGGATAACTGCGGATAACTGTGCATCGGAATGCTTAGTCCACAGATATTTCTGCCTTATGTGAACAGTCTTGGAGACAGACGTTCTGACTACGTGTTCTATGTGTGATTGGCATGATTACTGTCCGATTCCAGATGAACCATAACTTGAATCTCGCCGATTTCATATTTAATGGCTGTGTTTCAGAACCGAGAAGTCGCAGGTTCGAATCCTGCCTCTGGCATGGATGTGTGTGATGTCCTTAGGTTAGTTAGGTTTAAGTAGTTCTAAGTCTAGGGGACTGATGACCTCAGATGTTAAGTCCCATAGTGCTTAGAGCCATTTGAACCATCAGAACCGAGAAGAAAAGAACCACTCAATACCATAACTGGCAAGGGTTAAAACTGATATAAACCGGTTTTGGAAGTTTTTAATCTGCCCTCAAATGCCAGAATCTAAAACTAGTCATGCACCCGCCCTTTCTACTCATCATCAACAGCGTCTAGGTCACAAACGCACTGCTGATTGTGACTTATCGGTCTGTATCTTCACCGTTTTTACCTCTTAGATTTAAAGCAATGTACGATGGGGTATCGTGCCCATAGTGAATGGGGTGAGTGCTATGTTCACGAATAAGTTACGATCATGAGTCGATATGATTGTTGCCTCCCGATCCCATTACGTTACAATTCTGCCGGTATTGTGGACGGTTACAATATCGATACTGCCATGGTATCGCCTACATCATTTTAGTCACATGTGTGTGACTGCATCCGTTTCGGCTGGACGGCGATCAATAGCAATGGTATCCTGTACGGTATGTGTGCCTTTTTTTCAAGTTCATTTGGACCTAGGATCTATGTGACTTATTATAATGCTCGAACGCTCGGAAATAGCATAACTGAAGCAAATCTGGGACATGGCTTTACTACATTTCGAGCGTAACCTTCTAGCTTGCGAAACTTAGATTTGATGGAAAGTGAGACCTGGTTGCTCCAACTCTACTCCCTGCTCGCAGCTTGTGTGTCAAGTAGATAAGCACACCGAACAAAATATTGATCACCCTCAGAGACATCATACTACTCTCGCATAAAACCACATTTAACCTCGAGAGAGGCCTCTCCTGTCGAGGAAGAGAGACCTTGCCTTTCTTCAAATATGCCAGTTAAGACTGAAGCGGATTTACATCCCAAATTTGTGACGATGTTAACTGCCTTGCTTCACTTTTCACTTCGAATAATAGTAGATGTTTTCTGTCGTATATCGGATACGAAAAACATCCCCAAAATATCGCAGGAACTTTCTGCAGCCTTAACGACAGACTGATCTTTAAACGCCTCACTGGGTAGTCTGTGTCATTACTTGGCATTATTTGTAAAGTGGTAAAACAGTGACTCATCTAACTGTTACATGAGCTATTGTTCGGTCCACTGAAGGCGTGCAGTTCTAAGTGCTGCAGTCAGCAATGGCCTTTTTCGATGTTGCCAACTCCAAACGTTCATTTCATATAGCCTGTGATGTTTGCTTCGGAAATGGTTGATGTAGACCCGCATCTACCGAAAGGAGAAATTCCTGTCAGGTTTGAAACCGATGATCATTCACGAGACATGACACTCGTCCCAGTTTGGGAGGGCTGTCCTCTTCACCATACAACTGCTGCCTCCCTGTATGGCCTCAGTTCCCTAGTGGTGGCCAACAAGTAAACTCGGCAGAGACACGTTGAACTGCATGGGAACATCTAGCTGGACGTGCAAAGCTGCTGCAAGCTGAGAATCGTCAACGGATCTTCCTTCCAGTTCTATTGCCTATATGCAAGGTTTGGCTTTCTGGGAAGTGTACAGTGACAAAGCTGCAACGTCTTACTAACGCCTGGGTTTAATCACACAAGGTGAATGTGCAGAATGCAAATTGTGGCCATTTATTACTAAGTACTGTTAAGAGCAGCGTATTACCTTGTGTAGCCTGTCGGACAGCCGTCACTTTGCATTAATTCAGGAATATTCAGCACTGTTAGTTACTTCTCTGATTTATTTTCATCATTGTGTATTTTGTAGGGCCCTTTCATTTAAACTGATTTTCTGTTACAGTTTACGTTGGAGTCGTTCTGGACTGATTGGTGTAACCTTTAACTTGATGTTTAACAATATGAGTGTGTTATGTATTATCACTGTTTTAAGAGAGTGTGGGCGTCGGGTTATTTCTTTAACTTGCTTCTTGTCTTAATCTTATTTAATACATTGTAAAAGGATGCGCAACTTCCTAAGTACTGGAATTGTGTGTTGCTTATTGTATACTTTGGGGATCATTATGTGCCGGCCGCGGTGGTCTCGCGGTTAAGGCGCTCAGTCCGGAACCGCGCGACTGCTACGGTCGCAGGTTCGAATCCTGCCTCGGGCATGAATGTGTGTGATGTCCTTAGGTTGGTTAGGTTTAAGTAGTTCTAAGTTCTAGGGGACTGATGACCACAGAAGTTAAGTCCCATAGTGCTCAGAGCCATTTTGATCATTATGTAATTATATAATTTCTAAGGAATGGTATTCGCATTGTAAAATGACTGTACATTTTGTGGTTCATTGCATTTAATGGTTACAAATTTGTAATTCCGTGGGTCACCCCTTCTTTGGAAATTCACGTCAACGCTTGGGTTTTTGTGTCATTTAATAAAAAATAGATGATTTTGGAACGTTGTTACGCACACCTTCACAGCATCTGTAATTAATACATATACGTAAGTCGGTTCGATACTGTGAATATAATGTAGTAAATAAAATGCTTCGTCTGCCTCTCGGTGCCTTTATTAATGACACGGCCATTTTCGGAGTAGTGATCTTCTATCATCAGGAATATCAACGCGGACAAAATCGCTGAATCTCTAGGATGCATATCCCGGATCTGGTAGCTTTATTAATAAAATACATTATAGATACAGACGAATTTTATTTACAACATTCCATAACTGTCATTGGCACGTCAGACCAACTAAACATCAGATTTCGAGGTGAGCTCATTCGCGCTGTCATTCATTGTTGCATTTGCCTGCAGATACTTATACGTAATTTGATCTAGAGAGATAGGTAAGTGGTTATACAATGGAACTCATTCAGGAAAAATGGGGTGTAAATCCCTGTCTGGCCATGGAGATTTATTATCCAGTGCAAACCACTTGTGGCAAGTACCGGTATGGGCCCTGTATAAATATCACGGAATATCTCATCTCTCTCCTTCCTGACGAATTTCATCAACGTCATCATCGTCGTCGTTGTCGTCGTCGTCGTCGTCGAAGTCGTTTTCAAGGATTTGGTCTTTTCGCCTTCTCAGCCTCATGACTGCTCACGCCATCTCTTTAAGGGACGTCCAATGTCACTCTTGCATGTTTAGTTGTGTTATATTGCCGCTGTAGTCATTCTATCATTAGACATGCTTTGGACAAGTCGGTATTTTTCAGTTATATTTGTATTACGTTCAACTTCTAGTCTTTCCGTATATGTGTTCCTTTTATGTTCCGACTTGAACTACCTGCTACAAAGCTGAAGTACTTCATCTCTGATAATTCGATTCGTCGTAATTGATCTGATGTTAGCGTCCAACATTCGCTACAATATAGCAGCGAAGATAACTCTATTTGTTTGTAGGGTTTAATTTATGTTTCCTCCTATACGTTAACTTTTAACGTACGTTGTATAGTTCCACAGAAATGTCTGAATGTGGTTAAGTTTAGTCTCAGCGTTATATAACTGGGGAATTAAAAATTACACCCTAAATATCCGAATGTGTAACCTGATAATAAAGACTGCGTCTTCTACCGTAGATTTAAGTGTAAACTACTGTTCGACTTTGATTTTTTACATTCCTTCTTTACGAATTCAGTTAGTCACAGTAAATTTAGACAATATGTGTACTTTAATAACGGACAGACATTAAAATAACACAAACTTATGACGCTGCTATTGTGACGTAAATATAGGAAAAATTCTCACATTTACTGAAAAGCTGGACTAGTCTTACTGCAAACGATGCATTTCTATTATGAAAATAATAAAATTACAGGCAGCTATCAGCTTCGCGATACAACAGATACAGCAGCTTGGAGCCTATCGTCAAGTATTTCGCCTTCTGTTAGTAAAAGTAAGTGAAACATTTTACGTATTTAATAAGCACACGAGGCAAAAGTCATCCCCAGGAGACAACATGCTTATACCATGTAACTGCATCACCAACCTTGACTATGGTGAGAATGAGAATCCACAACGTTCTTGAAGTATTATTTATTTATTTAGCTTATGGTATTACATATGAACAGCGACTAGCAATTGTGGATTACACAGTTTTACAAAGTTCTACAAAAATATATTAATTTCGTAATTTATAATTTAAAAAATGAGTACATAAATTAATATCCAATTTGTCGATCCATTCAAGGGCTGCCTCTGCCACTTCAAAGAAAGCTTCCAAGTTCCCATGGTAGGATCTTCCGCTGCAGCTTGTTACAATGTGATGGATCGTCTGGTGTTCATTTCCACAGTCACACTGAGAAGATGAAGCCCTTGCCCATCGGTAGAGGTTTTCAGCACAGATGCCGTGGCCTGTGCATATCCGATCAATTGTTTTCCAGGCACGTCGCGTTAGTTCCATATCGGATGATCTTGTGTCAGGTCTTTGGAGGATCTGATGTTCTTCATAGGCAATAGTGTTCCACATTTCTGTACACTTTTAGTTCATACTAAAAGTAGCTGCCTGTAGCGATTCTGCCAGTAGGAGAGATGGCTGCCTAGATTTTAATCGGTTAATTCGGAGTTCAGGAACGTCAGAGTGCATTGGAAGCTCGGGGATTTTAAGTAATTTTTGGTATTCCTTGAAGAGGGCATTCTGTCTTCAGAGGTCTGAATGCGCAATGTTGCTTAGAGGTGGAAACCAGTATAGAAGAGTAGATTTGATGCAGCCTGTTATTGTCCTCTTCAGTCTGGAACCGCGCGACCGCTACGATTACAGGTTCGAATCCTGCCTGTTGCATGGATGTGTGACATGTACATAGGTTGGCTAGATTTAAGTAGTTCTAAGTTCTAGGGGACTGATGACCTCAGATGTTAAGTCCCATAGTGCTCAGAGCCATTTGCACCATTTTGTTGTTGTCCTCGTTGCTGCCTTTAGCTCCACGTCAACTTTTCTCACATGTGTGCTATTGAGCCACAATGACGCACTGTATTCGGCAACAGAATAGACCAGCCGTAAGGCAGCGCATCGCAGTAAGGCATGTCGTAGCTGTTGCGCACTATGAGGTTCCAGTCAGCTTCTGTATGATGTTATTGAGTGATCTAAGCTTTGGTGCGGTGTTTCTACGTGCTTTCTGTAAGAGAGGGTTCTATCAAGAGGCACTCGTAGATATTTTGGAGAGTCTTGGTGGTGAAGGACCTGACCATTAAAGGTTTCTTGAAGTAGCCCATTCGTAGCTGAAGCCACTCATTGATGGCAGTTACCAAACAGCGGACATGCTGACTGCTACGTCTCACCTACTGTTCCAAATTGCCCCAGACCCAGCGGATTAAGGATGGATGATTTAATATGTCTGCCGTATGTGCAAATCGGACTGAGTATTCCTCTAAAGCAGGAAATGATACGTGCCACCCTGTGAAAGCGGCTCCTGTCACCCTGCAAGGCTGGAATGTATACAGCATACTCATTATGGAGATGCGAAAGAAAGAACAACATTGGACACTGAGTACTTTGAAATGAATATCCTGGTTCCCGCTCCACATCGGTACGGAACTTGTACTGGCCATTGTTCTTACGCCGTGTAACATGGCTATGAGTGGTACAATATTCCTTGCTGGATAGCCCATTTCGACACACAGACATCTCTGTTACTTCACAAAGTAGAACAGGGGAACAAGTTGAATTTTTCTTTAGTTCACAGCCAAAGACGACACCAGGCAGTGGTGGCGACACTGCTATGCTGCAGAAAAAACAACACTGTAAGTCTGTTACGTACATGAGGACTCGTTGCTACATCGGCACCAATAAGCAGCCACAAGTTACACCTTCAGCAAAGTGTCCATTCGTTAGTTGTTGTTACGTAAAACAACGATCTTTACCTCAGATGAAATTACACCTTTCACAGATTTCGCAGTGCAGTTAAGAGCGTTGCCCATTGTTAAGCAAACACAGCAGAACGATGACGGCTGACCGCTAGTAAAGCGGCGGGCCACACTCGGTCATACTGAACACAGCCTCACGTCGCTATCTCCTGTCAGTCTCCTTAGATGCCGCAGTTGGGTCTCAGGATCGATGGCGTTCTCACCGAAGCACTCGATTCAGTGATTACTACGGTCAAGAGGCATCCATGTATTAGACGTTCCGGAACTTCTTGTAAATCCTCTGCACGCCATTTCCAAGATGACAAAATCGAAATAACCGGTACCAGGTACGGCCCCTCCCGCCGGAGGTTCGAGTCCTCCCTCGGGCATGGGTGTGTGTGTTGTTCTTAGCATAAGTTAGTTTAAGTAGTGTGTAAGTCTAGGGACCGATGACCTGAACAGTTCGGTCTCTTACGAATTCACACACGTATTGTGAGGTGCCAGCTATTCTTGACACTTTGCATGGGTCGCCACCTACCACATCACTGATGGGGAGACTGAGGGTCTTCCAACACCAGTAGTCTTGGGGTACTTATCGCCCGAAGATCATCGTGACTGTTGGGTAGACAGCTATCCGGTGCCTCTGTCTCTGATTGTTACATGTACTTCTGAGTCCCAGGATTGACCTGTACGGTGATGTCAGGATAAACCGAGTGAAAGACTTCCGACAGAGCGGTACATCGTGATGGGTCATCACGGATCATGTCATTTCCCGGAGTGGGATCGAGAACATTCTAACAAAGTGTCGAGCTTCGCCTGGTGACTGTCAGTCGGCAGTCATCAGTCATTCAATCAATTTGCCGGTGTAGTGGCTTTGGCGATAGGGCAGCCAAGATGACAGCGCAATAACACCGCAATAAAATTCCATAACATATTAACACATGTCCCACCACCCTGTCCCTCGTTCATGTCAGTGTTTTCCATACATTCCTTCCTTAGAGATTCTCCGGAGAAACAACTCACCTTATCACTCCATCTAATTTTCAACAATCCTCTGTAGCACCACATCTTAAATATCTTCGATTCTCTTTTATTCTGGTTTTCCCACAGTCCATGTTTCACCATGCTGCGCTCCAAACGTACGATCTCACAAATTTATTCCTCAAATTATGGCCAATGTTCGATACTAGTAGACTTCTTGACCCCAGGAATGCCATTTTCGCCACTTCTAGCCTCCTTTTTATGTCCTTGCTCCGTTCCCCATGCGTTGTTTTATTGGCTAGGTAGCAGAATTCATTAACTTCGTCTATTTCGTGATCACCAATGATGCTGTTAAGCTTCTTGCTGTTCTCATTACTGCTACATCTCATTACTTGCAAGTTTTTACAAGTTCCTGTCAATCCATAGCCTCTAGTCAGTGGACTGTTAACACTATTCTGCAGATTCTGCGGTTCATCTTTACTTTCGATTAGGATAGCAATATCATCAGTCAATCTTATCATAGATATCCCTTCAGCTTAAATTTTAATTCTACTCTTGAACCTTTGTGTTAGTTCCGCCATTCCCGCTTCGGTATACAGATTGAACAGTAAGGACGAAAGACTACATCACTGTGTTACACCCTCTTTAATCTGAGTACATCGATCTTGGTCTTCCAGTCTTCTTGTTGCCTGTTGGTTTTTCTACGTATTGTGATTAGCCGTCATCGATCTTGGTCTTCCAGTCCTCTTGTTGCCTGTTGGTTTTTCTACGTATTGTGATTAGCCATCCATCCCTACAGCTTACCCCTACTTTTCTTGGACCATTTTACATTATCGAACGCTTTTTCCAGGTTGAAAAATCCTAAGAACATGTCTTATCTTAAGTCTTGCTTCCATTAACAACCACAACTTCAGCGTTGCCTCTCTGGTGCCATTATCTTTCCTAAAGGCAAACTGATCGTCATCTAACATATCCCCAGTTTTCTTTCCGTTCTTGTGTATATTACACTGCCCGTTACTTGAATGCGTGAGTTGTTCAGCTTGTTGTGCAAAAGATCTCGTACTTCATGGCTCCTTCATCTTCGGAATTGTGTGGAGGCTGTTTTTCCGAAAGTCTGATTGTATTACGCCAGTCTCAAGTATTCTACACACTAACGAGAATGACGGTTTTGTTGCGACAGATTATGTTAGAAATTATGATGGAGTGTTATCTATACCTTCTGCGTTATTCTATCGTAAGTTTTCCAAAGCTCTTTTAAATTCTGATTCTAATACTCTATCCCCTTTCTCTTCCCTATCGACTCCTGTTTCTTCTACTACTTCTTCATGACACAAGTGTTCCCCCTCATAGATACATTCACCGTACTCTTTCTACTTATCTGCTCTGTCCTCTGTATTTAAGGGTGGAATTCTCACTGTACTCTTAATATTACATCCTTGGTTTCACTTTCACCGAAGGTTAGTTTGACTTTTCAGTATTCTGAGTCAGTTCTTCAGACAACCATTTCTTCTCCACTTTCTTCACATTTTTAGTGCATCTATTTTGCCTTCGATTCCTTGCACTTCCTATTTAGTTCATTCCTAAGCGATGTGTTTTTCTGTATTCCTGAATTTCCCTGGGCTTTTTTCTACTTCCTTCTTTCATCGATCAGCAGAAGTATTTCTTGTGTTGTCCAAGGTTTGTTCGCAGTTACCTTCTTCGTATCTATGTTCTTCCTTCCTACTTCTGTGAATGTTCTTCTTAGTAATGCCCATTCCTTTTCAGCTGAACTGTCTACTGAGCTATTCGTCACCGCAGTATTCCTACAAATCGTATAGCTTTAAGCGTGGCTTTGTCATGGGCACCACTTAACAAAAAATGGCTCTGAGCACTATGGGACTCTACTGCTGAGGTCATTAGTCCCCTAGAACTTAAAACTAGTGAAACCTAACTAACCTAAGGACATCACACACATCCATGCCCGAGGCAGGATTCGAACCTGCGACCGTAGCGGTCTCGCGGTTCCAGACTGCAGCGCCAGAACCGCGCGGCCACTTTTGCCGGCACCACTTAACACGATATCTTCTTTCTCACATTCCGTCACGTCTCGTGTCGACCTACTTCATTGCTCTGAATCCATAGTAGCAAAAGGAAGACACAGTCCCCATCACTTCCATGGCCTACGTTACCGATGGATGCCGACATGGTTGCCTAGGACCATTCTACATTATCTGCAGCGGTGAAGCCAAGTGTGTTGATTGTTTGCTTTTATAGTTCCTCCTTTTGTAAATGGAATAGGACTACGGACAGTCAAAGACTTGAAGCACATAAGTATTAAAAGCCGTGATTTTATTACTTTATTTGACTACCAGTTGCGGCGTCTTGTTGACACCATCTTCAGACCCCTACTTACGTAGCTAGACAAGTAATCTAGGCGTCCGTGGTATTATAGGGATCGGTATTGTGAACTGGTTTCCGTAGGTTTTTCAGACATCTCTGTAGACATGAACTCTCTACACTTATAACAAATGTTGTCGTTGGAGGCGTGGAGAGTCCATCTCTACAGACAAGATTGAAACATCTACGTTTGAAGTAAGTGAAACACGCACGTATTTCATATTGTCGTTTATTCTCTTTCCCATGTACTCAAGTTTTCTGACTGAGCGAATGGAAATTAATTTAGCTGCGAGAATGTAATTTTAATTTTTCTGCTAGAATGTAAACAGTCAATAACTTTAAACCAAACAAAAACTGCGTGAATTTACATAACACAAAAACTGTATCTGATATAACACTATTGATTTGAAATTTGCCGTGTTAACAAAACAGAACTTGGTCAATTTAAAAATAACCGTTCCTGTGCTTAATAAATGCTATCCCGGATATAATAAAATTTCTTACCTTTAACTGCGCACTGGTAACGCTCTTCGCACTGTTCTCTGTTACTACTTGAAACTGTACAGTTAGAAAACTGCTGATGTGCACAGCTTTTGCTTAGGATATATTTTAATTAAATCGAGTATGACTGAGACAGTAACTTCTTGAGAAAAATAGTTAATGAAACATGATATGGCACTAACTTTAAAATTTGTTTTTTGACTCTTTGAAAATTAATAATGCTCACAATTGACACACACAATAAACTGATTATACATTTAGAGCTAGCTTGACAAAATCTTTGGATGTGAGTGCTGTATATAGTGTCAATCATCACTTATGAATACACGCATTGCATTATTAACGACACAACATTCTTTAGCTTAATTATTTCCAACTTCTACTGAGATTCGTTTTACAATTAGCAATCATTATAGTACCTTTCAAATAAAAGAATCATTACTGCCCGTAGCGAGTAAGTATACATCCAGCACCCATTAGATACAACACGTCTTACGGATGAGGGTCCTCCATACATCTCTCTATCCAAAGTTACTCTAACACATTAACCATATCACTTTGAATCAGCGATCGCTGTCGAGCAGCGACGCTACTACAAAATCGATACTACATTTGACTATCTTTGGTTCAATATAACATTTTCTTAAAAAACATGAATTAATTTACCATGTGTATATACCTTTCAAGCTTTAGAAATATGCTGAAGGCAGCTGAAATTTTTGCACAAACATTTGTGCACGGACATTTAGATAACTTACCCAGCTACGTGCAAAGGGCCTGGAGATAGTGACAATGAGGCACCAAAACTGGCAGTCAAATAAAATAATGCATTACGGCTGTCCGTATTTATTTTCTTTGAATGCTCGTGTTCGCCAGCTTGCAGTGGCTACTCCATATGGAACATCCCGCTCTAGGCGGGATATTTCACCTCCCTGATGCCACACCGCCAACTGCCTCGCCGCAGTGGTAACACCGATTCCCGTCATATAACCGAGGTTAAATACTGTCCGGATTGGATAGCACGTGGATGGGTTAAGCTCCGGGTCTTCCAAGCATTGTTGGCAAGCAGGGTTCACTCAGCCCTTGTGAGGCCAATTGAGGAGCTGTTTGGCTGAGAATTAGCGGCTCCCGTCACGAAAACTGACAATAATCAGGGGAGTGGTGTGCTGACCACATGCTCCACCTTACCCATGTCAAGTGACGCCTATTGGCTGAGAATGACACGGTTGTCGGTTGGTACCGTTGGGCCTTCCGAGGCCTTGTTGGCTGCTGATGATGATGAACGAAACCACCACTGACGACTACTCTCCCCCAGTTGTCTCGCCACTCTTTGGCGGTTTCGTGCTTGGCTACCACGTGACCCCAGCCTTTTCAGTGTTTTTTACCTTCCATGCTGCAAGTCTGTCTTCTTGCTACTCTTTTTCCCATCCCTTGGGGAATATGTCTAGAATGTTATTGTGTATGTTCTTCAATGTTTGTAGCTGATATAAGAACAGTTTCACCTTTGTTTTCGCTTCCTTCTCCTTTCTTCGATTCCCTTCTCCTCTCGTTCTTCTGCTTCGGCGTTTGAGGTTCCTGTTTTTCTTCTTCCTCCCTGTGCGCTACTGAAGGCCGGCCCACGCGTCTGACGCGTAACGAGTGACAGGTGGGGTTCGTAGTTACCCCTGGTACAGGCCAGGCCCAGGGAGAGGTGATTGCATGAGCAGCCACCTTCCCAAGTTGCCGATTGGTCCCTCTGTCAGATGTGCAGGAGATGAGACCTGTGGTGTGAACACTCACCTAAAGAAGGTGCGCCCCCTTGTGAAGAGAGTGCGCCATCAGACATGCTGGCAATCATGAGGGATTTTCTCGCAATGCGACAATCATCTTCGCAATCAATGTCTACGTAACGTAAATGAAATGAGTTTGATGATTCGAAGACCATTCCTCCTGCACCACGGTTCCTCGTGGTCTCCTGTACTGAAGACAAATAACACCTCTTCTTCTTGATGATTTGGTTTGATTTGTTCTTGGCCTCGGCTAAAACTCGGCGACTGTCGGTAGAGTGTTGAGATCGTTATCAAATTACGAAGACGACGTTACACAAAATAACAGTGCTGAACCGAAATGTCGACGTGCGTGAGATATTTACTTCACCAAGAATCGTAATTAATCGTTCGTAATCGATGTTTAACTGATTAATGATGAAATTTTAATAATAAAACCAATATAGTCACATCCGCAACAAATTCCCTACAAGCTGGTCGTAATGTCAAGTATCTAAGAAATCGTAACAGTGGTCTTGTTATTTGAGTCAAAGATTCTACACAAGCGCCGAGCGCTACAGTCAAATACTATCGCTGCGCGTAATTATTACTCGGGAATTTCATGTCAATAATTTGATAGAATTTTAAATCACAAATGCACGACTTGGCACGAGAGGGTGTTTTATTGCACAATATCAATCACTTACTAACCGAGCCTTGAGAAGAAAACTTTCCCAGGTGTTGGGGGGATTTAAATTATATGCTTAGGACCTATCATTGAACTTCCATAAATTACTGGCTATTATAAATGAAAATTGTCTATCAGTGTTCGTAGCCTAAATCACTGTCTAAGTAATGTTTAGTTCAATTATCTAGTTAAAAGTTCACTTTTTTCTAGTAGGTAAAAGTCCTCCGTTCGAATTCTAATGCCGTGATATTTGAAGTCAGAACATCGTATTACTGCGTCATAATAGATCGGAATTATTCACTCTCAAAAACAATCTAAGTGCACCTACATGTACGAGCATTCAAATATGTGACCTGCTTCGGCTAACTCTCGTATCGTAGTGACAATGCATTGAATTATACTTAGTCATTACTCACGATTCCCAAGCAGTACTCACAAGGAGTATTATTTGGGATCGTTGGTTCTACTTTGCGAATGTTAATTTATGCAAATTTAGCAATTTATTATGATTTTTATTTTAATTTTACTGAAATTTAATCTTTCTTTCGTAGATTGGTAAATTGTCAAGTCTTAGTTTCCTGATTTAATTACTTGTTATTGTCCTAATAATAGTGATAAATGGAACTTCGATCGCTTATTGACTTTTCTGGGAATTTGGGACTTGTGGGAGATCTTTGGGGTATTGGGAGCAAATTTTTGATTTTTACTTCTCGTCCGAGGAAGTGGAATTACAGACAGTCAGTCCTGCGCCATGGTAGATCCGTTCATTATTCAAAGAGGTGCTGATGCAGTTGCTGGCTCTGTGAAATCCTGCTCTCCTTTACGGAATGGCACTTTGCTTTTGAAGACTGCTTCTGATTCTCAAGCACAACATCTGCTTGCTGCCTCCCTTCTCCATGGCTATTCTGTTCATGTCGAGGCCCATTTAACTTCGAATTCTTCCCGTGGTGTAATTTACACCCGGCTTCTCGACGGTCTAACCAAGGCAGAAATCCAACTTACCTCTCTGATCAGGGTGTCATTGCTGTCCATCATGCAGTGTTAAAGGTAGATTGCTCCTTAGCGCCCACCCGCACTCTTTTCCTCACATTTGATAGAGTGGTGCTGCCATCCAAGATCAAAGCAGGCTATTTATCAGTTTGACCGTACATTCTGAACCCAACGCGCTGCTGCCAGTGTCATCATTTCAACCACACCAGAACGTCTTATCGACACCCAGCCAAATGTGTAACCTGTGGTAGGGATGCAAACAAAGACGGTTGTCCACCTCCTTCTCGCTGCTGTATCAACTGCAATGGCGGCCTTGCCTCCTCCTTTCGGGATTGTCCCATGTATCTTGATGAGCGGGCTGTCCAAGAGATTCAGGTTAGGGAAAGAGTACCTTACCCAGTAGCTCGCAACTTACTAGTCGCAAACCCTGTGTTCTCCCGTCTGGCACCAATAATTCTGTTCTTGTTACCCTCGCTCCATGAATTACATGGCCACGCAGACATGCGACCTGAAATTCAGCTCTGAGGTTGTGAAGTCGCCCAGTGTCAAGGTAGCATCGCCATCCCAACGTCCCACTGTGCAACAAACCGTCAAGTGGTGAAGCCACCAGCTACACAACCAGTAGGCAGGAAAGGAAAGAAGGAGTACTCCCATGAACATTTCCTCTGTCCCTCCAACCAAATAATATCAAGGTCTTCCTCTTACCGGAAAGGCTCGAAGAAGTCCACCAAAGGCAAATGGTCTTCTCCCTCACCATCTCGACGATCCTGTTCAACGGTGTCGCCACGTGGTACCTTACACCAGCCAGTCTCTGTCTCACTGATGTGCTCCACCAACCGTTTTTCAGCATTGCACTCCTTGGACCGATGGCACGAGCAAGCCAATGCTTCTGTGGACCCCATATAGCAGGACCCTCCTGCTAGTGTGACCTGTACTAGCGACTCTACACCGGCTGTCACAGACACACTTACATCTCTTCCTCCTTATGATTATTCTCCATGGGAATGTTTGTGGCCTTCGGTCACACAAAGAGGATTTAAGGCTGCTTTTAGCACTGCAGCATTCTCTTGTACTCTGCCTTCAGGAAACGAAATTGCACACCAACGACCAATTTGAGCTTTCCAATTACTTACCACTTCGTTTTGACCATCCCCCTGAGGTCGGCATTCCATCTCATGGGGGCGTCATGCTGCTCATACAGGATGACATTCATCGTCAGCCCATCTCCCGCGCTACCCATCTTAAAGCAGTTGCCGTTCGCCTTTTCCTTCCCCATCTGACTTTTTCCCTCTTTCCCTCTTTATGTACCTCCGTCATTCGATGTCACCAAGGCAGGCTTCCTTCAGCTTATTGGGTAGCTACCTCCCCCATTTTTGGTACTCGGTGACTTTAATGCACATCATCCCCTTTAGGGTTCTCCCAGCACCTCTCAGAGAGGTGCCCTCTTGGCTGAACTTCTTAACCAACTTCACCTCTTCTCCCTTATCACGGGACCATCCATTATCCTTTCTGACTCCTTGCACACCTCTTCCCGTTTGGAGCTATCCTTTTGCACTGCTTAGCTTGCCCATCGTCTTGAGTCTTTCAGATATCTAATCGAGTGACCATTCCCCGTGTGCTCTCCATTTGCTGACTCCTACCGCATCTGTGTGGACGCCCAAATGGCAGCTTACTAAGGCTGACTGGCAACTTTGCTCCTCCTTGGTGACCTTTGAAGAACAATCTTCGTTGATCCATTACGGATCGTGGGACGACGGCTGGCATGAACTTCTTGATGCAATAATTTACCAATAGCCGTACGTATTGTAGAAATTTACTTTATTTATGAACTTCTATGTCCTACCAGTTTCGGCGTTACATTGATGTCATGGAGGAAGGAGCCATATAACTGGATCCGTGAATCAAATCGTCCTGCAACAGCTCTTGGTGGCCAGGCGACACAGACTGAGGCGGTTTGTATCCAAGAGCTGTTGCAGGACGATTTGATTCACTGATCCAGTTAAATGGCGCCTTCCGTGTATAGCAATTTCACGACTATGACGAGTGGGGCCTGAAGATGGCATCAATGTAATGCCGAAACTGGAAGCACATAGAAGTTCATAAAATAAAATGAATTTCTACAAGACATACGGCTGTTGGTAAATTATTACATCAAGAAGTGTGAAGAAAAAGGTTCCCCCAGTTGTGATGACCGGATGGACTATCTCACCGACGTTATCCTTATTGCTGCAGAATATTCCATTCCTCGCACTTTCTCTTTACCACATCATGTCTCAGTTCCTTGGTGGACTGCGGCATACTGTGATGCAATTCGCACACAGAGACGTGGTCTCCGTGTTTTCAACCGTCATCCTATGATGGCAAACTGCATTCGTTATAAACAGATGCGTGCAATGTGTCATCACATTCTTCAGGATAGCAAACGAGCTATCTGGATTTCATTCACTAGTTCTTTTAACAGTTTCACCCCTTCCTCTGTCGTGTGGTCAACCTCCGACGGCTCTCTGGGACCAAGATCCATTCCAACATTTCTGGCCTCACAGTAGCAGACGATGTTATCATGGACCCTATTGCTATCTCCAACACCTTGGGGCACCATTTTGCGAAGGTTTTGAGCTCTTCCCACTATCTACCTGCATTGCTCCATCGGAGAAGAGCTGTTGCAGAACCTTTCTCTTGCACGCAATCTCTTTCTGCTTAACACATACAACCATATCTGGGCAGAGGGCACATTTCTTTGACGCTGGCATGAAACCACAGTCATACCCGTGCTGAAGCCCAGTAAGGGCAGGAACCTTCCTTCTAGCTACAGCCCCATCTCTCTTACCCGCTTCGTTTGCAAGGTTATGGAACATATGACTCATGCCAGGGTGGTATGGTGCCTCGAGTCACGCAATGTACTGACGAATGCACAGCGTGGATTTCGAGCACGGCGTTCTGCAGTTGACCATCTCGTTACTTTGTCCACCCATGTCATGAATGGCTTTCTGCGGAAATCAAAGACTGTGGCAGTGTTTTTCGATTTTTTAGAAGGCCTACCACACCTGTACTCTTTACACATTAGGCTTCTGTGGCCACCTGCCCTGTTTCCTCCAGGCATTTTTACCAGATTAAGTTTTCAAGGTGTACGTGGGTTCTGCCTTGTCTGACACCTTTATCCAGAAAAACTGTGTGCCTCAGGGTTTCGTCCTGAGTGTTGTCCTCTTTGCTGTCACCTTTAACCCCATCAAGGCCTCTCTCCCACCGGGAGTTCGAAACTCGACTGTGTGTGCTTTGTTTAAGCTCCTGCTCGCCCATCCCTCTTACGCCATCTCAAATCCATCATCGCGGCATCCGTTTGGCCACAGGCGCCTTTTACACTAGCCTGGTTGGGAGTCTGTATGCTGAAGCTGCCTACCGACGTGACTCTCCTCAGCAGCTATGCATGCCGTTTGTCTGCCATGCTTGACCGCCCATCCTATGCCTCCTTCTTTGATGATTCCTTTGATTGTCATTCTGGGCTCGTCCTTCGCCTCTCTTACCTCCTGGAGTCCCTTTTAGCTCTTGTTACAGCGGCTAAACTTCACACTACCTGCGGCTTTCCTCTTCACCACCTTGTCTTCGTGAAGCGGCCCATGTTAACCTCGACCTTCATTCCTAAGGACACTAATTCAGCCTCTTTCTATCGCCTTCAGTTTTACGATCTTCGCATGGAACTTTGCAATAGTACACTGATGGCTCTCGGACTGAATGTGGGGTCGGGTGGGACCTTCGTTATGTTCACCCGTGTCTTTCGATATCGACTTCCGGCGCACTCCTCAATATTTACAGCTGAACTCTTCGTCTTCTGTAAGTCCACAAAAAACATCCGGCGACACAGCCTTTTCAATTGTGTCCTCTGCTCAGACTCACTCAGTCCCCTTCAACGTCTATGTGCCCTGTGTACCACCCATCCTTTAGTGAAGCAGGTCCAGGAAAACTGTCAACTGGTCCCTCTTATTGGAGCTAGTGTGATCTTTCTGTGGGTTCCTGGTTATGTTGGTCTACCAGGAAACGAGGCTGCTGACGCTGCTGCCAAAGCTGCAGTCCTCGTACCTCAGCCCACGAGCGCCTATATTCCCTCTGATGATCTCTGTGTTGCCGTCTGTCAGGAGGTGATGTCCCTTTGGCATCGTCAATGGTCCTCCCTTCACGGAAATAAGCTCCTGCTTATTAAGCCTGGCCCAGCGACTTGGACGACCTTCTCTCGGCCCTCCCGCTGGGAAGAGGTTATTTTAACTCGGCTGCGTATTGGGCACTGCCTTTTTAACCATCGTCATTTGCTAAGCGGCGCTACCCCACCATTTTGTACACATTGCACCCACGTTTTCACTGTCCACCTCTTCCTGATGGAATTTCCATGTTTTAAGCTTTGGCCGAGCGGTTCTTTGCCCTTCAGTCCAGAACCGCGCTGCTGCTACGATCGTAGGTTCGAATCCTGCCTCGGGCATGGATCTGTGTGACGTCCTTAGGTTAACTAGGTTTAAGTAGTTCCAAGTCTAGGGGACTGATGACCTCAGATGTTAAGTCCCTTAGTGCTTAGAGCCATTTAACCTTTCACGTTCCCATTTCGTTTGCAGTCTGAGTTTTCGGCTGTTTTTGAAAGTGAAGCGCGGGCTGTCGACCTTGTTTTACATTTTATCAGCCAAAACAATATGGCGAAAGCCATATAATTTTTATTTTTGGACCTTCGTTTCTGTATAGAGTCTTTTTTAGTCCTTTTTCTACGTACCTATTTTAGCTGTCCTCTGTTATGTCAATTGGGACTGACGATAGTCGCTTTATTAACTCCTCTCTGTCTTCGCGTTCTATAGTTTTGACATGGGAGCATATGACCCCAGTTGCTTTTGCACCCTACAGTGAAACAGAACCAAATCAAACTGACAACATCTCTCAATGCAGCACGATCAGCTTTAGGTGGAGGCACTTTGGTCCCTGTTTTAAAAAGAAAAGTCGTCATTGACGTTATGTGTGACGCAGACCATGGGACACTAAACATAGTAAGCACTGTACAACGCTGTTTGATACATCTAGCTTTCTTATTTATTTATTAATTTTTATTTTTTGGGGTTCTCATTAAGATTTTGCATTCTGTATGCTGAACTTTACAAACGGCGTTCCAGTATATTACGGAGTGAATACACCGACGCAGCATAGCCCACAGATTCTTCCTAATCAATCAGGCAGCTTAGGAGAATGGTCTTGTCACTACGTCCGGCTGCTACCTCGAGAGAGATGTTTATGAATCTACTCATTCTCTGTTTTGTTTCTCTTCCGGGACAGATGAGGCCTTCCTCCTTTATTTGGCTCATCGAGTTCTGCTCCAAACGACTCAGTCTTCCTCTGTTCGCTCACCGTTTTATTTACCCGCGCTCAACGAATTTCACTATTTCTTTAGATAATTTTAACCCACATCACCCACACCTACTGGCTGAGAGTTCCGTTCCGGTCACGTACACTTTGCTGGACGCTTCCAGTGTACTTTGTACAGGGCAATAAACTCCTAATTCTTGTCTGTCTCTCGGATGCCCCCGATACACTACCTATTTCAATCCTCATACATTCTTGTCGGCATCCTGTACATCGCCACGTATGTGCCATTATCGGTTTTCTGTCATACTTTGTATTTTAAACTGCAGAAGGAACGGTTGCTGGAATGCTATAACCAGCATATCAAAACTGTGTGCCGTATCGGAGTTCTCACAGGGAACATCGCGAAATGTAAGGATCTAGTTCACAATCATGCAACACCATACCGTTTTTATCTGATTGACAGTTTGAAAACAACGCGTACTGCGATGCAGAATTAAAGACTCATTCTATCGCTGATTATTTATTTACTTCTCAGTGGCGATTCAGTGTAGGGGTAACTGATTTCGGACGGCATAGGTCACATTCATATCTGTTCGTTATAGGCACAGTGAAATTCTTCAACTACCTCGCTGTGTATGGCTGCTTCAAAATTAAAATATCACTACGGTTGAAACCACTATTTGCCTTTATTGAATCACCACGGCGGCTGGCAAAAGTAATAACCTGTGTGCGTCACAGCTAACTAAACCACCGTGGCGCCTTGGACACTGGGGCAAAGTCATAACACAGTTCCGATTACACATTAAACTGAACACAAAGATTTTAATAGCTGGGTAAACCGAACTGCGTTCCTTAAATTACACATCAGTGGAAGATCATTCTCTTCATGTGTGAGTACCAGATAAGGTGACGAAAGCACATGTGTTTTGTTTTGGCGGCAAAACAGAAACAACTATTATCCACCTTACCGAGATATTTTGCTGCACGAAGCGTCAGCGTTATATGTGATTACTTCACAGCGTAATATCACACAACTTTCGCTCAAGACGTTACTCCCATAAAACCAATGTAGGGATGTGCTCAAATGTGTATTCAAGCCAGGGGCATCCCATGCTGAGAACTGGAATTCATTTCTTGTGTACCTAAAAGACAAAATCATTGACAATGTCATTGTCACTTTTCACATTTCAAACACATGGAAAACCGAACCCCGTCATTTTGTCCGTCAGTACATACTTGTATTTCGTCACATCGGATTCAGTATGTTTTAAGCTACTGAACTTTTTGCCAAATTTCCTTGACGTATAGAAACCAATATACACTGATGGAAAAAAATCGCAACACCATGAAAGAGTTGTGTAATGTAAATGAAAGTTGGTTGTTGTGTTTGTACATATTAAAAGTGATACCTATTCAAATTTCACGATGGTCGCTTAAAAGTGGCAGTAGTAGCACCACTATGAGGATGTGAGTCCAGTTTGCCTTAAATACACGCTGTAACGCTAGTGAGCGTTAGTTACATCTGAGATTGGACGTGGTGACTTAATGTTAGTCGAGAATGCCTTTAAGGCGACAAAGAGACCTTATCAGTACCTCACTGAGTTGGTACGTGGTCTTGTAATATGGCTGCGAGAAGTTGGTCGTTCCTTTTGCGATACTGCATAAAGCTCTGGTAGGCATGTAGCGGCTGTACATGTTTACTGGCAGCGGTGCTCACGATAATGTACGGTGCAGTAAGACTGGGCTCTGGACGGCCACGTGCCACTACTTAGGAGGAAGACCATCGTGTTCTGAGTATGGCTCCGTCACATCGCACTGCATCTGCAGCACCGGTTGAGCGGGAGTTCGCTCCACAGTGACACAACGACCCGCTAAAAATCGGTTACTTCAGGTACAGCTCCGAGCCAGAAGCCCTGTAGCGTGCATTCCTCTGATCCCCAAACCACAACCATTTGCAACGTCACTGGTGTCAAGCGGGAGCTATTTGGAGAGCGGGGATGAGGTCTGTTGTGTTTTCTGAGGAAAGCTGGTTCGGTTTAGGGACCAGTTTTGGTTAGAGAGAGACTAGTTGAGGACCTGCACCTAAACTGTCTGCTTGCTACCTACCCTGGGTCTACATATGGAGTTATCCTCTGGAATGCGACTTCGTATGACAGCAGGAGCCCTCTAGTGGTTATCCCACACATCCTGACCGCCACGTCTGTTGCTCTGTCATTCATGAACAGCATTCCATGGAGTGCCTTTACAACAGGATAACGATCGCCCACGTACCGTGCTGTAACGCAACATACTATGCAGAGTATCGACATGTTAGAGTCCATGCAGGATAAAGTGGTACATGCACAGAGATCAGTTTTCATTCAAAGCACTGGGCGAGTTCATTCGTTTGCTTGGAAGGGCAGGACGACAGTTTTTGCCCCCTTTTTGCCCAGTCGGCGATGACAGAATAGAGACACATGACCTGCAACCTTATTCAAATGATTTTACAGAAGCTATTCGGTCAATGAATTTCATTTTGGCTTTGCTTGCACCTTAATATGTCAGGTTCTTTATGCTGTGCCCATAATTTCGATAATGGTTAAAGTTATTATGGTATTTACCTGGAAGTAAGACACTGCGCGAAATTGGAAAAAGTTTGCAATGAAAGAGCAGAGTTGCTACGATATTGCGTTTGGTGCATATTACATAATACGTTGTTGCATATGAAATTTAGCTAACATGTTGAATGTTTCTTTAGACTTGGATGCAGATCTCTATCTGTAACCAATCTCGAGAAAACTGATCTGACGTGGCACATTCATTTGCGATCATGCTGTGCCAGCGATAAGGCCAGAGTGAAATATCCGCACCAGTCTTCACATATCATAAACGGTTTGAGATATCTGAGATTTTGGAGAATGATAGCGAATAAAGAGGAGAGTATTTTGCTGTATGTTTATTATGCAAAACATCTACTGTGTGATACCAGTAACTACAGACTTTTTCGATGAAATAGTATAATGTTAATGGCTATTCCACTGTGGGCTTTGGAACACGTTGTGTGAAGACATTACAATTTTTATTTTGTACCGAGGATGTGCTTTTTCATAAGATACTGACTTTACTTTTCCTCAATATCTCACTTAAGAAACCACTGTTTAAGAATTCTCTCGCAGATGCATCTGCACATCATGTCAGTGGAGTGAGACTGTGTGAACGCAGCTGTGTTTTGGCAAAAAGAAGGAAATTTTAAAATGGTAACAAGTAAAATGTATAGGCTTCATATAAAATTCGCCAATTGAGACACTTCTCTGAAAGATCCAAATGATTAACAAACTAGACGAAAATAAATTGCTGCATTTTTTGGTGGATTTCTTTTTTAGATACTAACCAAAGCAGAGGTGAAAGATCATTTTGAAGCGTCACCACGTAAGTGTGGCGGTCGAGGGGCCCCACGTAACATTTACAAAAAGTGAGTTCAGGCTGCAGTGCGGAACGACACTGCACCTCCAGCGCTCGGCATTTTCTCTACAGCACTGCCTACTGCCCCGACCATTACCGCCCTCCCCATACCTGCCGTGCCGTTTGCACATCTACTGGCAGACTATACCTTGACCTGCTTGACCACCATATCTGCCCATAATCGAGTACATATGGGACATCACTAGATGACAATTCCAGTATCATCTACAACCAGCATTAACAGTCTGTTTTGACTGACCAAGTGCAACAGGAATCGAGCTTTGGGCAAAGTGATATCAGGAAATTGTATAACACAATGAGTATATGTTTGTTGCACGCTTGTATTCAACATTATGGGCGTCACAATGGTTACTACTATAGCAGCATTTGACATTTTCAGATGTTTATCCTGTACTTACATTAACCTCTGATCTTGTAATGTAAATCGCGTAAATACGTTACCTAGAAAATTCGAAATATTAGGTTGCTCCATAAGTTCTTCGCGTTTCTCCATAAGTTTAATGAACACAACAGGCACGTGTAAAAGAGGATTTAGTCACAAATAACATATTTTCCTTCACTATTTACAACAGTCCACCTACGCTGGGATAACTCTTCTATTATACAACAAGGAAATGACGTGTTTTTGAGGTGAGGAACTCGTCTCGCCATGTTCGGAGCGTGTTGTCATCCGAAAAGGAAGTCCCTTGAAAGCTGTTCAAGAGAGAGCAGAAAAGGGTGAAAATCTGAGAGCAAAAGATCAGGTGAATGAGGTGGAGGCGGAATGACTTCCCAACCGAATTCATGTGTAGTATTTTCTTTCAGTCTAGCAGAATGCTGGTGCACGTTATCGAGATGTGGTATCACTTCACGCATTCTACCCAGTAGTTGTTCTTGGACTACGTCATCAAGGCATCTCAGTTGCTGAGAATAAATGTCAGCTGCTATGGTTAAACCTTGGGGAAGCAATTCGTAGCACACAACACCGTCGCTGTTCCACTACATGCATAACATTGTCTTTTGTAGGTGCGCGCAGGTCTTTTCACGGGGAGTTGCTGCTTTGTTTGAACTCAACCATACCTTTCTTTTCCTTACTTTAGCATAAAGACACCATATCTCGTCACCAGTAATGATACAGAGTGGGAGTGGTCGGTGTTGTCCCCGAGCCAATTGATGGCAAGCAAGCAGACATACACGTATGACCACCTGAAAATATTTGTAATTTTGGCTTAGAGCGTGCGGCACGTATGCACACGATTTTTCAACATTACCCCACTGCATGCAAATGTAGCACGATGGTGGCATGGTCACAATTCTTCGCACTTGCCAGTTCTCGAGTAAAGCTGACGTCGATCATTGTGGATTAATGAATGTAATCGATCTTTATCGAATTCCAAAAGTCTTCCTGAATATATAGAGACAATAATTTCAAATTATGCTATTTAAAACGAGCCGTATTCTTTCCGCGCTCTGTCAAATGGCATTGTCCCCATACACGACGCAAGTGTTTCCTGCTACCTCCTACGCTGTCATCCTCCTACTAATCTCAAACGTAAGAATATTTCGTAAACGTTCCGATTTCTTCCCTTGTCACTTCATCGTCTAGCGCCCACAGCTCCACTCACTATCTTCAGATGTCAACATGACAGTGTGTGAACTCAAACAGCAACAGTAAACTACAAATAGAAAATGAGTAGTGATACATAAACCCATAGCAACCACAATGATAACTCCAAATCATAAGCGCTACGAATTTATGTACTAACCTAGTATTATTATTATGCTATATATATTTTAGAATAACTGGTATTGTTTAAATTCCAAACTTCATCCTATTTGTCTGTACCATCACTTACACGTAAATTAAACGATTAAGGCAGCACACACGAGGAACTTTCTCAGGAGGCACAGATGAACCTGTTTCTTATTTTACTGGCATTTGGAGTGATGAAAGCTGTGGGCTGCTGCGTCCTCTGGGCCACTTGGCTGTTGTGGCAGTTCACCACGAGTTAAAACCATTTGGCAGTAGCCCAAGTACAGTACCAGTCAGGAGAAGTCATAATGACTGCTACAGAATTTGGTGATAGCTATAGCCATTTGACAGCCAGCGGAATGCCGCCCCAGTCTGGTGTGACAATATATTTGCTGTTATCTTTTCCTACATTATCTTGGGTAACCTCGCTACGAAGTACCCTCTGCGGCGCAACATATATAGGCTATACCATCTGCCACTGAAGATGGTATAAAGCACCCACTACCATTCAACATTCTTACGAAGCACCCTTAGCCACACACCGTCGGTGCAGAGCACTCTCCAGCTTACAAATTTATTAGAAATCACCCTCCATCGTGTAATATCGATCCAAAGCTACTTCTGCCACACAAGACTGGTATAAAAAAAAACCGCTTGTCATGAACAGTCCCTATGTAATACCCTCCATCTTGCAACATGGTACAGAGCATCGCTGACCACAGAACATGCTTACGAAGCACCCTCTGACATGTGGCAGTAGTATGAAGTACCATCTGCCAAGCACAATTGGTATGTAGTACCGTCTGCCATACTACTTGGCACAAAACGCCCACAGTCCCGCAGTATCGGCAATGAACACCCTCCGACACCCAATGTATGATGTTTCGTCAGTCATGTCTCATCCGCATAAAGCACCCACTGCCAGGTAACATTGTACTAATCGCCTTCAGCTACACAATATCAGTATGTAACCCATCATTGCTGTCTAACATTGGTACGAAGAACCCTCTGCCACCAAAAATTGGTACAAATTATCTCTAACACACTACACTAATGGAACGCAGCCTCTGTCGCGCGACATCGATACCTAAAGCGCTCTGCCACCTAATGCTGGTACGAAGGCCAGCACAATGATGTAACGTTGGAACGAAACAACCTCTGGTATACAACATCGACATGAAGCACCCTCTGTCACGCAAAATCGATAAGAAACAATCAGTACCAGACAGAACTGGTACAGGGCACACACTGGCACGCAACATCGGTACGAAGCATCCATTTCAACATACCACTGACACAAAGCAGGTTCTGGCATGTAACACTGAAACAAAGTACCCTCTGCCACGTAATATTTTTGCGGGCACCCTAACTGCCGCATAGAATAGCAGCATCGATCTTATATTAATAGAGGGTGATTCAGCAGCCCACCACCCTTTCAAATTTGTTGAAGATTTAATGTAGATATGTTTTTTACTGGGTTACGTTTTCGCAGACATATAAGAAAAATGCGTTTGAACGTCGCTTTTGCACATTTTTCCGGCTTAATCCGAAAACTACAGCCTCTAGAAAAACTTATCCCAGTACAGAATGTAATTACTTTAAATCTTCTAAAAAGAGGTCCTGATAATTTTTTTCTGTGGGATTAATAGTTAGCATCTAGTGAGTGTGAGAATACGAAAACTTGTGCATGGTATTTGAAGGGGTTTCAGGTTATGTAAAACCCGTAGGTAGACGCATCTGAGTTGCGCTATATGTGTATATAAAATTGACAAGAAGCTAGACAGGTATTGTACCAACTGTAACGTAAGAAAATCATTTTGAAAACATTAAGAGGTACTATAAATACAAGCATGTACACGAAGCCAGTAAGATTTATTACTTGACAGAATGAAATTAAGGAGTCAATGTTTCTTTCTAGATGGCGAAGACCATTAGCACCCGAGGAAATTAATGCCAAAAATTCAAGTAATGGAAACGTGTGGAATACAAAAGAAAGGACGTGGTATTTTCCACAGTGAAACTGAGAAATGGTACAACCCAGTACGAAACAGGTAGAGACCAGAAAAACTTCAGCTGAAGCGTTCGTGTGAAACAAATAGTTATAAATACCTGAAAACAATGTGCAGAGCTCTGCAGAGACGTAAATGGAGAGATAATGTAAACAGAGAAGATATAAATGACACAGCAGTCAAAGAAAGGAACATTTAGAGAAATGTCTTGAGGGAGTTAAACCATCTGCGTGCGATGTGGTCTAAGACAGAAAAGACTAGCTATTTGAAAAATCAAAGAAGTTGTTTTTGAATGCATTATGGGAACAGTAGTGATCAATGTCTTATAAATAATTACTATTAAAAACAGTCTTGATCACGATTTATTTAACAAGGTGACCGGTTTCGACCACTACTGTGGTCATCTTCAGACCATTGAGTAGGAACCTCTTTCTGGTGGAGAATCACTACTGATTCTCCACCACAAAGAGGTTCCTACTCAATGGTCTGAAGATGACCACAGTAGTGGTCGAAACCGGTCACCTTGTTAAACAAATCGTGATCAAGACTGTTTTTAATAGTAATTATTTATAAAGAAGTTGTAGTAAGTCAAAATTTTTGTATGACAGAGAAGAGATGACTTCTATCTCATCGCGAGTTCAATGAATATCTATTCAGAGGATCCTTGACAGTGAACAATTTGCTGGGATGGATATCATGGTGATTAAGACACTGTAATTGCACTCGGGCTAGTGACTGTTCAAATCCTCATCTGATAATTCCGATTTCGATTCCTTTCATTTCCCTAAATAAGATAGGCAAATGCCAGAGTAGTTCCTCTCCTGCCTTCTCTGAATTCAATTTCCTTTCCCAACATTCTCGAATCTGAGATTAGGTTCCACCTCTATCGACATAATGCGTTACATCTTTTGATATTCCTTTCTTCGAACAAATGATAGCGAATAACTTCTTTTCATCAGAAAATTAATTTCATGCAACATAAACTGTAGTATATGATGGCATAATGCAATAAATAATCTGATTTACTTCTGCAAAATCTATGTAAATAAAACTTTATATCTTTGTTTGTTCAAAAACTACACATCGGATAAAAAAGTTATAATTCGCATTGTTTGTATCAGAGGTGGACATCCAATAATATCACACTTGACCCATCACCCCACATGGCATGTGGGTGGCAGTGGCAACTTATAAATCTTTAATTGGATTTCACATTTTTATTGATGATTACGATTCTGTAGCAGAATCTACATATGTTTTGTCTGAAACATTTTCCACATCTCATCAAAGATGGCGTTGTAATCCGAGGAATACAAGGGGGTAAACAGTTGCAATTTTTGACATGCTACTTAATGGCCCTTGAATTTCCAAAGGTACATGGGATCCCAGCTCCATGCTGCGACGGTGGGACAGGCCACTATTTCATAACCTATAATTGGAAACCCCACTCGCAAGTTGTATACCTCTGAGATGTCAAACATGGAACTACGCTACGGGCTACAGTGGCAATATTGAGAGCTACGAAATATCATTACAGGCTGTACCGTACCTCACATATCATGCAGACAGGTAGCAGCTCTGAACATTAAAATACTTGCGAAGTGTTTCTTGCCTTCAAACCTACCTATCATTTGGAGATGATGCACAGATGTGCAATTGGATGATGAATGTTGCTACCACAGAAGAAAAAAAGTGATCCTGATTTATGGAGAGCGCAGAACAAATGATGAAGCTGCTGTTGCCTCGTAAGCTGTGCCTTTTCCTGAGCAAGCTCGCACTCGTTCATTCTTTTACAAAGTTGTAAATGTCTTTATGTCTGATGGCAGCATATAGACTGGCAAAAGGAAATGAGGAAAACGTATTACTGCAGACGCTAATTAAGTGGCTGTAGCAGCGGCAGTGCACCATAACTCATGGATAATTGCCTGGAAACTACACTTACATTATGATATGTCTGTAGGCAGTATTGTCATTAAACTGCATCGTCAAAAGTATCATTCATAACACGTTCCACTGCATCAAGAACTTCATGGCGCTGATATAACTGCTGGGTAGTGTTTTGTGAATGGGCACATCAACAAATGATAACAACCCCCACGCCCTTTACCGAAGTACTATATTCGGATGAGTCAATATTCAGAAACCATGGTAGCGTTAACTGGCATTACATGCATTATTGGAGTATAGACAATCCCAACTGGTTACAGCAAGCTGACCATCATCATCCTTGGTCAGTTAACATATGGTGTGGCATCATGAGGAACGGACTCATTGGTCTGTATTTAATCGATGGCACATAGAACGGACACAGGTATAGAACGCTTTTGGAACAGAAACTACCAGTATCACTGCTGGATGTTGCCTGGACATTCGAAAACTTACGTGTTTTTTGCGCTACAGTTGCCCAATGCATTATGCAATTCAAGTACGAGAGGCATTAAGCAGTGCTTACACTGGTTAGTGGATCGGCAGAGGTGGCCCTATTAATTGGCCCTCTAGGACGATGCCAAATTCAACATCGCTGGATTTATTTCTGTGGGAATATTAGAAGATACGTTGTACAGTCATACTCAAAAGTATCCGAACGAACTGAATTGCATTTCGCCTGATACGCATGCAACCGGCTAACGTAGCTGTCTAGCAGGTACTATAATCGCTCCTTGATACAGTCGTTTGACGATTGAAAATGGTTCCAACAAGTCACCACTAGAAAACACTGCTCTGTACCGCAGTAACTCAAGATGTAAAGTAATACCACGATGCTACAATTATCAGGGAACACCATATCACAGATAAGACTGTCCTTAAGGCTTGTAAGCTCACATGTAATAAAATAAATGACATACCTGAAATGTTACCACTCTCGTTGTTACGTCAGATAGGTAACACACGTAGTAACTTCGTCGTATTCATGATTTCCTCTTCGAAGAAACAGACAGTACTTATTATTTAACACAAAATGACATTAAAAATTTAAGTTATCCACGAGCAGATAGTTGAAAATATGTATGAACTTCAAATGACACGACGAACCGTCTCGTTCTGCGTATGGATTCAAACCCAGGTCAGGCAGACTAAGCAAAGATTTCGTGACTGACGCAAACTAACAGTCATTCCTGATTAGGCATACAGAGAGTAATATACGTCGATTTTAGACAGTATCAGTTAGCAAATATCAACTTTAAATTACATACCACAAACATTTTTAACGGACGCGAATTCCTACCCAGCATCTATTGTCCCTGTTAACGAACTACGAGAGATGTTAAATATTGCTTCTTCGCAAGTAAGTTACTTGAAAGGCCGTGAGGCAAAGCTTTGTATTGGACAGGGATTCGAACCCAGAACCTAATCGGATTGATATCGAAGTATAACCAAATGTGACAAACCGGATTTTCTCAGCAGTAGCTAGATGTTTTAAGTGAAATGACGAGACGAAACATTAAGTTTTTCCTTCCCAGGACTCCAACCCGGCACCTATCGCTGTTATATTCTAGAGAAAACGAACTTTGAATATGGGTTTGTTGCACCAGCAGTGACATGTGAGCATGTTTGGCTAGAAATAATATGACGAAGAGTTCAATGCTCACTGGGAATAGAGCCCCACACATATCGTTGTTGACTACACACAAAGAGACGTCAGCTACCGAATTTGTCTTCACCAGCAAATCGGAATAACATCTTGAACTTACAGTGATCTCACAAATAGTTCTGTGTCCCACTGAGAACCAAAAACGTCAGATATCGTTAGTGTTGACAACGAATGAAAAAACATCAAAAATCAAAATTATTATCCACCAGCAGATAGGTGTTCTCATGCTAGAGCTTGATAATACATAATGAAATCTTTAGTGCCGGGCCAGGATTCGAACCCATTCACGCGCAATATGTGGAGATGTTGAGATATCTGCAGATTTGAACAAACAACAAATTGTAGCCGAGCTGTATTGTCACGAGGGGATCAAATTCCGCGTTAAGGGCGGTCTGAGTTGCATTCTCAATTCAGAACAAATTTTATCGACATACAGAAGCTCAGATAAAAGATGGAATAAGTGTCCTGTGATCCTACATAGCGTTTGTTTCGTCACTAGAAATAAATAGCTAGTGTAAGAAAGGTTACTGGTGTTAGAGTTTCTACATGTCGCCACTCCAGACTTTATTGTGGTTCAACCTGACGTCTACTTAGCAGGGAAGGAATATCATCTTTATCGTGAATTTCAGACCACACTGCCAATATATCTTCTTCACTTGGTGTAGCCAGAAGACAATGGAATCTTTCTCTCCCTATCTAAATTATTGACAGGAGTGGGAATCGAACCCAGACCACAGTTACAACATCCTACCACCAGTCCAACAGACCACCGAATCCTCTATTCCAGGGCTCACTTTTCTATCATAACACCGTTGCGCCACACTGGATGAGAATTCTGACACACAGGCTCCCTGTAGTAAATTGCAGCATGTTCAGTAAATTCATTTACTTGGTTAATCGAATCACTATGAACTAGCTGCTTCGGCTACCCAGTGCATAAATTCGACTCTGTTTTGTAATCACCGAAATAAAATCACGTAACTGCCACCTACACAGAACTGCCAACAGTGTAGGATGCAGAAATTTAAATATGAAGTGTTCCTTTCCACTTGAGCTATTCTATCTGTTTGTAAAAAACGTCGTGCAGCGCAAAAGAAAAGCTGTAACTGTTTCTCTCAGAAGTCTAGACCCGGCCATTTGCATTATCTCGCAGCGCTGTGGTATGCAGAAGTTCTGGAGGAATGGTTGTTAAGCTCAGGAGCTATTGTAGCTATGTATCAGCTAGTAGCGTAATGCTAAGTGTCGTGTACTATTGATGAGAGGTCGCGAGATTGAATGCATGTACTGCTAATTTTTTTTAAAACTCAATTCTGCTGCTTGCTTAAGTTACCGATCTAATGGAACTTTGAACATAATTCCCTTCACTTCTCAACCAAAAATAGTCGCATGTGGAAAAATGGCTAATTTCTTTTGACATTTTGTTCTTTTTAGGTTTAATAGACAACCAGGCAGCAGATGCATCTCGAAGCTTTTGTATTATGTATGGGGAGAGGGCATCGTGCCCAAATACGTTACAAAAGTATTTTCTACATTAGCTGTCGTGTCGTCGTGGCATTTTATTCTTCTTTAAACATTGTTTGACAGCTTTAACTTAGAACAAGTTTTCTACATGCATGTAATCAATAAACTGCATGTGCATCGTCAGACTGTTACAGATAACATCAGAGAATTCGCATATATCGTTAATGATTACTTTCGTTGCAGGTAGAAATTGCAACTAATTTCGTCCTTTAAATAGTGGTTTAGGTGTTCTAGCCACTATTGGCCTCGTAACAGGAAACTAAGACACATACCTCTTCGCCAGCTCTGTAGTAACGTGTTGACCTGTGGAAAAGGGTCTCTCATAGTTCGCAGTTCCAGTCTCACTGACTTCAATGTATTTACCCCTTCTGTGAAAGAGCTACAAGCAGTCAGCTCAAAAAACAATAAGGAAATCGCAAGAAAATACTTTCGGCTGATAGTGCAATGGTGAAAAACTTACAATGCTGCTCACAAGCATATTTTGGGTTTCTAGAAATAAGTAACAATATTTATGAAATTTCACATTTGCATACCTCTTGAGTATGACACAGCATACCAATTAAACAAAGGCCCAATCAAAATTTAAGTGAGTAGTATTTTACTAATTCATGTCGATAGAGGCATGCTTGTGTACAGATACTCAGTTTTATTAAAACAGGCCGGCAGAAGTGGCCGTGCGGTTAAAGGCGCTGCAGTCTGGAACCGCAAGACCACTACGGTCGCAGGTTCGAATCCTGCTTCGGGCATGGATGTTTGTGATGTCTTTAGGTTAGTTAGGTTTAACTAGTTCTAAGTTCTAGGGGACTAATGACCTCAGAAGTTGAGTCCCATAGTGCTCAGAGCCATTTGAACCAACCATATTAAAACAGACTTTCGTCGTAAGGTTGTCGTGGGTAGTTTTATTTCAGTTCTTATAATACAGTGAACAATTTTCGTAAGGCTTCCTTTAGTGTTGTTGAAACAATAGTAAACATGAGAGCGAAATTGATCATCAACGATATATGCGAATTCTCTGAATTTATCTATAACAATCTGACGATGCATATGCCGTTTATTGATAATACAAAAGCTTCGAGATGCATCTGCTGCCTGGCTGTCTATTAAACCTGAAAAGAACAAAATGTCACAGAAGTTAGTCTTTTTCCACATGCGACTATTTTAGGTTGAGAAGTGAAGGGAATTATGTTCAAAGTTCCATTAGATCGGTAACTTAAGCAGGCAGCAGAATTATGTTTTAAAAAAAAAATTAGCAGTAAATGCATTCAATCTCGCGACCTCTCATCAATAGTACACGACACTTAGCATTACGCTACTAGCTGATACATAGCTACAATAGCTCCTGAGCTTAACAACCATTCCTCCAGAACTTCTGCATACCACAGCGCTGCGAGATAATGCAAATGGCCGGGTCTAGACTTCTGAGAGAAACAGTTACAGCTTTTCTTTTGCGCTGCACGACGTTTTTTACAAACAGATAGAATAGCTCAAGTGGAAAGGAACACTTCATATTTAAATTTCTGCATCCTACACTGTTGGCAGTTCTGTGTAGGTGGCAGTTACGTGATTTTATTTCGGTGATCACAAAATAGAGTCGAATGTATGCACTGGGTAGCCGAAGCAGCTAGTTCATAGTGATTCGATTAACCAAGTAAATGAATTTACTGAACATGCTGCAATTTACTACAGGGAGCCTGTGTGTCAGAATTCTCATCCAGTGTGGCGCAACGGTGTTATGATAGAAAAGTGAGCCCTGGAATAGAGGATTCGGTGGTCTGTTGGACTGGTGGTAGGATGTTGTAACTGTGGTCTGGGTTCGATTCCCACTCCTGTCAATAATTTAGATAGGGAGAGAAAGATTCCATTGTCTTCTGGCTACACCAAGTGAAGAAGATATATTGGCAGTGTGGTCTGAAATTCACGATAAAGATGATATTCCTTCTCTGGCAAGTAGACGTCAGGTTGAACCACAACAAAGTCTGGAGTGGCGACATGTAGAAACTCTAACACCAGTAACCTTTCTTATACTAGCTATTTATTTCTAGTGACGAAACAAACGCTATGTAGGGTCACAGGACACTTATTCCATCTTTCATCTGAGCTTCTGTATGTCGATAAAATTTGTTCTGAATTGAGAATGCAACTCAGACCGCCCTTAACGCGGAATTTGATCCCCTCGTGAAAATACAGCTCGGCTACAATTTGTTGTTTGTTCAAATCTGCAGATATCTCAACATCTCCACATATTGCGCGTCAATGGGTTCGAATCCTGGCCCGGCACTAAAGATTTCATTATGTATTATCAAGCTCTAGCATGAGAACACCTATCTGCTGGTGGATAATAATTTTGATTTTTAATGTTTTTCCATTCGGTGTCAACACTAACGATATCTGACGTTTTTGATTCTCAGTGGGACACAACTACTTGTGAGATCACTGTAAGTTCAAGATGTTATTCCGATTTGCTGGTGAAGACAAATTCGGTAGCTGACGTCTCTTTGTGTGTAGTCAACAACGATATGTGTGGGGCTCTATTCCCAGTGAGCATTGAACTCTTCGTCATATTATTTCTAGCTCAAACATGATCACATGTTACTGCTGGTGCAACAAACCCATATTCAACGTTCGTTTTCTCTAGAATATAACAGCAATAGGTGCCGGGTTGGAGTCCTGGGAAGGAAAAACTTAATGTTTCGTCTCGTCATTTCACTTAAAACATCTAGCTACTGCCGAGAAAATCCGATACGTCACAGTTAGTTGTGCTTCGATATCAATCCGATTAGGTTCTGGGTTCGAATCCCTGTCCAACACAAAGCTTTGCCTCACGGCCTTTCAAGTAACTTACTTGCGAAGAAGCAATATTTAACATCTCTCGTAGTTCGTTAACAGGGACAATAGATGCTGGGTAGGAATTCGCGCCCGTTAAAAATGTTTGTGTTACGTAATTTAAAGTTGATATTTGCTAACTGATACTGTCTAAAATCGACGTATATTACTCTCTGTATGCCTAATCAGGAATGACTGTTAGTTTGCGTCAGTCACGAAATCTTTGCTTAGTCTGCCTGACCTGGGTTTGAATCCATACGCAGAACGAGACGGTTCGTCGTGTCATTTGAAGTTCATACATTTTTTCAACTATCTGCTCGTGGATAACTTAAATTTTTAATGTCATTTTGTGTTAAATAATAAGTACTGTATGTTTCTTCGAAGAGGAAATCATGAATACGCTGAAGTTACTACGTGTATTACCTATCTGACGTAACAATGAGAGTGGTAACATTTCAGGTATGTCATTTATTTTAATACATGTGAGCTTACAAGCCTTAAGGAGAGTCGTATCTGTGATAAGGTGTTTCCTGATGTTTGTAGCATCGTGGTATTACTTTACATCTTGAGTTATTGCGATAAAGAGCAGTGTTTTCTAGTGGTAACTTGTTGGAACCATTTTCAATAGTCAAACGACTATACCAAGAAGCGATTGTAGTACCTGCTAGACAGCTACGTTAGCCGGTTGCATGCGAATCAGGCGAAATGCAATTCAGGTCGTTCGGATACTTTTGATTATGACTGTACCAGCAAGTGCCAACAGAGCATGAATACGCGGTCTACAGCATCAATGCCTGTGCTGACATTCCCAAAGATATGCTTCTGTGCTGTATACGATGGTTGCAAAAATTGGATCACTTACAGTATTGAAGTTGGTGGTTCCACATTTGAACTTACTCTAACTGGAAAAGTAGAGTAGCGTTCACCTCCAGCTATTGACACAGTGGCATGTGAAGTAGTCTCCTGTTAGAGGAAAAGAATGTTGTGATTGACGTTTCCAATTTGAAGTTATGAAATTTAGGTCTGGCCTTCCCCACACAGCATAGAGGTGGTGTCCCATGCGACATTGGATATACATGGGCCATTCAATAGCATGCGATAAATTATGACTCTGCACCCATTCCTGTTCCTCTGAATGCAGCGCCATCTGTGGCGAAACGAAGAAACCGGTTCAGATAAAAGTGATGAAATTTGTAATAAAAATGGGGGGGGGGGGGGGGTATCAATGTAGATTTCAAAGTAGCATCCCACCATCCTAGCATGGGGTAGAATAGGGGGTCGAGTGTAGTATCATCGGATGTCCTCCTCTGAGACAAACGAATTGAAATTGTAACCTTTTTGATCCTATGTGTAGTTTCCGACACATTCCAATGTCTTGTGCTAAAGCAAACGCCCAGAATATATGGGAAAATTTGTTATCAAAACTCTCTAACAGTTCCTGGCCCATATACTCACAATTTTTACACAATACGTTTGGACAGACATTAGACGGAAATGTTTAATTTATAATAAGTACAGAAGGAAAACGTTGTTAGCAATATGCCCAAAAATTTCTTGATCAATATAGTTTCGATCTGTAAATAGTACTCCAATAAACATTTGCAAGGACCTACACTATATATTCTAATATACTTAACATAAGAGGGTGATGCAAATGAAAACCTTGAAAGTGCTATAATAGTTTTAATTATAACAATGACCGAAAACTTACATGTCATTTTACAACATAGTCTTCCTCATGGTGAATACTAGTATTCCACCATGTGTAGATACGATGATGAAACAACTCTGATTGTGCGTGTAGCCGCTGATGCACCACAGCTTCCAGCTCTTCATCACTACTCAAATGCCTGCCTCCCATTGCGTCTTTGAGTGCTCTGAACAGATGAAAATCACCAGCAGTTAGATCTGCTTGGTAATGAGGATGTACGATACATTCAGAATTAGTTTCCTGAATAGTTTCAACTGCCTTATGGTGTGTATGTAGTCTGGCCCTGCCACGCTGTAGCTATACTCCTGAAATCAGAAGTCCGCACCATTTATTACCCATTGCAGGGAGAAGTTGATTTTTCAGCATGTCTAAATGATAAGTATTGGTTATCATCCCTCCCGTATCCGTGTAATGCTCCAGACTAACTCCATTTGCTTCCCCATAAGAAAATGAGCATGAATTTTCCAGCAGACGGTCGAGTGAGCAACTTTTTTAGGTTTCAGCGATGTGCTGTGGCACCATTCCTTGTTTTACCTTTTCATTTTTGGTTGGGGATTATGGATCTGAGTCTCATCATCTGCAATAGTTTTTCCCAGAAATGCCTCACCTTCAACGTTGAAATGAGTTGACTGTTCTGCAGATGCACTGATATGACATTCTTTCAATTACACAATCAACTGACGTGACACCCACCATGCAGATAACTTACTGAACTGCACTACAGTGTCAGCAATATTTTGCGCTGAACAAGTACTAATCTTCAAACCTGTGTCTATTTAGTTCAGTGTTACTCATCTGTCCTCCTTTACAAGCTCATCCATTAACGCAGTGTTCTCGTCCGTTAATACGCAGTGAGCCTGTCGTAGTCTTGGGGCGTTCTCCGTAGACGTTACACCGCTTTTTAACTTCCTACACTGCACATACACTTGCTGCAACGACGAAGTCGAATCGCCTTATTGTGATGACATTATGCGGTGATTTTCAGTTAGTTTCACTCCTGCACTGCACAAAAAAGGCATCACAGATAACTGCTCACTCGTGATAGATGCTGGCAGTGGGGCAGCCATCTTGTTGTGGAAGCCGCTGCCTTCTTCTGCATTGCAGCATCACTCTTCCATCTGTTAGTCACTTTTTGAACGTCAAGGAGTACTACTGTCACCTAAAAACTCCATCACACAGCTTTTCGAGATTTCATCGAATTCTTAAGTTTTCCATTTGAATCAATGGTATAAAAATATATGAAATATATAACATGGAAAAATTGCTAACAAAAATCTCCAGGAGGTAGTGATCAACGCATTTCAGTTTTTACACAACACTCTAATGAACGTTTAGTCAGACATAGGCCACATATTTCTTCAAATAATGGCGTACATATTTTCTGTTAAAACGGAGTGCGAGGAAGAAAACGCGGTGCTATGCAGTGTTGTGAAAATGTGCGGTTTCCTTTTCTTTCTTGGAGTAAGTTTCAATTACGGCAGCAATCTATTTAAACCTTTGGGCGAATAGTTTCTCCCATACGTATTCTTTCCCCTCACATAATAAAAATAAAAATTGTGTGCTCAGTTACTGTCTTTTTTTGTTTTCTTCCTCGCAGTCTGTCTTCATAGAAACCAAAGAAGTAGCATTTATGTCTCATTAGCTTATAAATAGAATGCTATTAAGGAATTTGACTCTATAGAACCTTTGCACTTATACCCGTTTGGATAATGAAACTGTATGAAACATTCTCATTGAAGTTGCTGTGCTCACAGATCCAGCAGCAGGAGGGATGTCTCATATCTCACATACCAAATATTTCAGTTGATTTACCCATTCATTTTTACGCTACCTCGATTCCCAGTCAAAGCTTAACAGCAACAATAAGACTCAGTCAGAGTCAGAGACATAGAGAAGAGGAAGAAAGGGATGGAGAGTGGTGTAGGAGATGGAAAGAGATAGATGGAGAGAGGGTATGGACAGAGAGAGTGTGAGAAGGTGGAGATGGAAAAAAATAGGGGAATAAGGAAATGGATCGAGAGGAGGAGGCAAAGCGATTCGAAATACCTATATATGCTTAGCAACTGAAAAACTTTGCTGTGGTCACTGATAATCTACATCTACATCTACATCTACATGATTACACTGCAATTCACATTTAAGTCCTTGGCTGAGGGTTCATCGAACCGCAACCGTATTATCTCTCTTCCATTCCACTCCCGAACAGCGCGCGGGAAAAACGAACACCTAAACCTTTATGTTCGGGCTCTGATTTCCCTTATTTTATTTTGATGATCATTCCTATCTATGTAGGTTGGGCTCAACAAATATTTTCGCATTCGGAAGAGAAAGTTGGTGACTGAAATTTAGTAAATAGAGCTCGCCGCTACGAAAAATGTCTTTGCTTTAATGACTTCCATCCCAACTCGCGTATCATATCTGCCACACACTCTCCCCTATTACGTGATAACACAAAACGAGCCGCCCTTTATTGCACCCTTTCGATGTCTTCCGTCAATCCCACCTGGTAAGGATCCCACACCGCGCAACAATATTCCAACAGAGGACGAACGAGTGTAGTGTAAGCTGTCTCTTTAGTGGACTTGTTGCATCTTCTAAGTGTCCTACCAATGAAACGCAACCTTTGGCCCGCCTTCCTCACAATATTATCTATGTGGTCTTTCCAACTGAAGATGTTCGTAATTTTCACATCCAGGTACTTAGTTGAATTGACAGCCTTGAGAATGGTGCTATTTGTCGAGTAATCGAATTCCAACGGATTTCATTTCGAACTCATGTGGAGCACCTCACACTCTTCGTTATTTAGCGTCAACTGCCACCATACAGCAATCTTTTCTAAATCGCTTTGCAACTGATACTGGTCTTCGGATGACCTTACTAGACGGTAAATTACAGCATCATCTGCGAACAACCTAAGAGAACTGCTCAGATTGTCACCCAGGTCATTTATATAGATCAGGAACAGCAGAGGTCCCAGGACGCTTCCCTGGGGAACACCTGATATCACTTCAGTTTTACTCGATGACTTGCCGTCTATTACTACGAACTGCGATCTTCCTGACAGGAAATCACGAATCCAGTGGCACAACTGAGACGATACCCCGTAGGTCCGCAGCTTGATTAGAAGTCGCTTGTGAGGAACGGTGTCGAAAGCTTTCCGGAAATCTAGAAATACGGAATCAACTTGAGATCCCCTGTCGATAGCGGCCATTACTTCGTGCGAATAAAGAGCTAGCTGCGTTGCACAAGAACGATTTTTTCTGAAGCCATATTGATTACGTATCAATAGATCGTTCCCTTCGAGGTGATTCATAATGTTTGAATACGGTATATGCTCCAAAACTCTACTGCAAACCGACGTCAATGATATAGGTCTGTAGTTCGATGGATTACTCCTACTAACCTTCTTAAACACTGGTGCGACCAGCGCAATTTTCCAATCCATAGGTACACATCTATCGGTGAGCGGGCGGTTGTATATGATTGCTAAGTAGGGAGCTATTGTATCAGCGTAATCTGAAAGGAACCTAATCGGTATACAATCTGGACCTTAAGACTTGCCCGTATCAAGCGATTTGAGTTGCTTCGCAACCCCTAAGGTAACTACTTCTAAGAAACTCATGCTAGCAGCTGTTCGTGTTTCAAATTCTAGAATATTCCATTCGTCTTCCCTGGTGAAGGAATTTCGGAATACTGCGTTTAATAACTCCGCTTTAGCGGCATAGTCATCGATAACAGTGCCATCGGCACTGCGCAGCGAAGGTATTGACTGCGTCTTGCCGCTTATGTAGTTTACATACGACCAGAATTTCTTCGGATTTTCTACCAAATTTCGAGACAATATTTCGTTATGGAACCTATAAAATGCATCTCGCATTGAAGTCCGTGCCAAATTTCACGCGTCTGTAAATTTTAGCCAATCTTCGGGATTTCACGTTCTTCTGAACTTCGCATGCTTTTTCCGTTGCCTCTGCAACAGCGTTCGGACCTGTTTTGTGTACCATGGGTGATCAGTTCCATCTCTTACCAGTTTATGAGACATGAATCTCTCAATTGCTGTTGCTACTATATCTTTGAATTTGAACCACATCTCGTCTACATTTGCATAGTCAGTTCGGAAGGAATGGAGATTGTCTCTTAGGAAGGCTTCTAGTGACACTTTATCCGCTTTTTTAAATAAAATTATTTTGCGTTTGTTTCTGGTGGATTTGGAAGAAACGGTATTGACCCTAGCTACAACGACCGTGTGATCACTAATCCCTGTATCAGTCATGATGCTCTCTATTAGCTCTGGATTGTTTGTGGCTAAGAGGTCAAGTGTGTTTTCGCAACCATTTGCAATTCGCGTGGGTTCGTGGACTAACTGCTCGAAATAATTTTCGGAGAAAGCATTTAGGACAATCTCGGAAGATGTTTTCTGCCTACTACCGGTTTTGAACATGTATTTTTGCCAACATATGGAGGGAAGGTTGAAGTCCCCACCAACTATAACCGTATGAGTGGGGTATTTATTTGTTACGAGACTCAATTTTTCTCTGAACTGTTCAGCAACTATATCATGAGAGCCTGTGGGTCGATAGAATTAGCCAATTATTAACTTAGTTCGGCATTTAAGTATAACCTCCACCCATACCAATTCGCACGGCGTATCTACTTCGACTTTACTACAAGATAAACCACTACTGACAGACACAAACCCTCCACCACCAATTCTGCCTAATCTATCTTTCCTGAACACCGTCTGAGACTGCGTAAAAATTTGTGCAGAACTTATTTCAGGCTTTAGCCGGCTTTCTGTACCTATAACGATTCCAGCTTCTGTGCTTACTGTTGGCGCTTGAAACTCAGGGACTTTCCCAGGACAACTACAACAATTTACAACTACAATTTCGACAGTTCCTTGATCCAAGCACGTCCTGTTTTTACCATGCATCCTTTGAGATTGCAGCCCACCCCGTACTTTCCCGAGGCCTTCTAACCTAAAAAACCGCCCAGTCCACGCCACACAGCCTGCGCTACCCGTATAGCCGCCAGCTGAGTGTAGTGAACTCCTGACCTATTCAGCGGAAGCCGAAACCCCACCACCCTATGGCGCAAGTCAAGGAATCAGCAGCCAACACGGTCGCAAAACAGTCTGAGCCTCTGATTCAGACCCTCCACCCGGCTCTGCACCAAAGGTCCGCAGTCGGTTCTGTCAACGATGCTGCAGATGATGAGCTCTGCCTTCATCTCGTAAGCAAGACCGGCACCCTTCACCAAATCAGATAGCCGCTGGAATCCAAGAGAATTTCCTCAGATCCATAGCGACACACGTCATTAGTGCCGACATGTGCCACCACCTGCAGCTGGCTGCACCCTGTGCTCTTCATGGCATCCGGAAGGACTATTTCCACATCAGGAATCACTCCACCCGGAATGCACACGGAGTGCACACTGGATTTCTTCCCTCCTTAGCCGCCATATCCCTAAGCGTCCCCGTTAAGCGCCTAACATTGGAGCTCCCAACTACCAATAAGCCCACCCTCTGCGATTGCCTGGACCTTGAAGGCCGAGAATTATCCTCTGAAACAGGGCAGGCAGCTGCATCTGGCTCAGCCAGAGACAGTGCCTGAAACCTGTTTGTCAGACGCACCGGGGAGGCTTTCTGATCAGCCTCCGGGGACGTCTTTCCCTGCCTGCCACGTCTTGGAACGACCTCTCAATAAACCACAGGCGAGGGCTCAGCCCCACTGTGGGCAGCATCCGGGGCAACCACAGCGGCAGGCCGATCTGGGGACAGACGGGACGAGGTTGACATCCCCGTGATACCCAAGTCCGGCTCCCAACAGTGGTGCCCATTGGCAACAGCCTCATGCTGCGCGACCGAAGTCAGCGCCGCGTGCACCTGTGAGCGAAGGGATATCAACTCAGCCATCATCCGAACACAGCAGTCACAGTCCCTGTCCATTCTAATCGATGTTGAACAACAGTTACTGAAACACGAGTGCCTAGATAACGCAAGGGAAACACGCAAAGAATGTATGAACTAACCTGTACAAATGCCTAACGACTGCGCTACAATCTGCCTGAATTTACGATTACAGTAACTAAAACTCGAAATTACACCTCCTATACGAAACTCACATGCAATGTAAGTAAGAATCTACGAAGTAAACACAGAAAAGAAGCTATATACGTATCTTTATGCGCTGTCGATGTGCACCAACTAGGAGCTCAGGCGGCAGGGAGCACACTGGCTGTGACCAACCGACACTGGCCGTTCAAAACAAAAACAGAAGACAGACGACTACGCGAATTTACACTATTCAGGTACTAAAGCGTGATGCTACAATTCTCAAATACTATAATACGCCCGAAATTTATGAATTAAACAATGCAAGTACCCAAAAACACGCAAAGAAATTAAGAATTAAACTGTGTAACAAATAAGTAAGCTAGGACTATACGACTTGCTGCTGGCAGCTGCTTATCCAACGGCGGCAGGGAGCACAATAATAAGTAAAAACGAGGAAAAATTAAACCTTTACGAAACCAAATTGCACCTTGTTTGATCCGATAAATTTATTGGTGTACTCCTAAAGGAAAATTTGATAGTAGTTATGTATACGTATAGAAATAAATTTCCATGGCAAATGTAATTTAAGATATTCGAATTAATAACGTAACTTGTACTACCCGTTATAATTTTTATTCCAGTACAGAATTCATAATTCGTTCTGAAATATCTGTAGCTGGTATAATCACTTCGATTCCGCTGTATTTCGATTGTAAAACACAAACCAATTAAAACCAAAGGTGTTGCGGACGTAAAGCTAATCAACAACTGTTTTCTTTCGGGAACAAGAAACCAACTAAACAATTTTGATGGGTTGTTATTCATGATTTAGGAGTTCAAAATTCTTGAGCAGTCTACACAAGTCACTGGATTATACAATAATCTGAAGCTTAAATCAGAAAACAAAAAAAACAAAAAAATTTTGTGAGCAGAACAAGACAGGTTCACAGCGTAATGGAGTTCTAAAGAAGGGGACACTATTTCCATTGTAGAGTTCCGTATTATAATATCCCCCCACTCTTTCCTAATTTCAGTTATTGTCCAAAAGTAAATTATTTTATGTGAAATTTGAGAGAAGTGAAGATTACAGTAAACTTTCTAGTTTACTCAGCTTTTCGTGTAGAGTTGGCTCTAGTTCTCCTTGTCTGGGTGTCTGATTCTTGAAACTGAAATTCCCACGAAGCTGAAATTCCTCATGGTTGAATTGATTCAAATAAACTAGAAGATTGTTATTGCAGAATTTTTGGTGTTACGGTAATATATTTTGCCACATTTTGGTGCATCACAAAGACTTTTGAATTTTCACATTAAGAAAGCCGAATTTACAGTGTTATCCCAAAAAACGAAAACACGTCCGATCACATCAGAGAATGCTTCCTACTACTTCACCTTGTCGTAATAACAATGTTCGAAATAGTTATCAGGTTTTCTTGACAAATCAATTTCTACTAGTTTCGATTTCTATTTCCTAAATGAATCCAGAAATAACCATAATAAACAGTACTACATTGCGTAATTAACAATAGAAATGTTAAGTGTGACAAATAATTGGTACCGTAATTTCAAAAGTTTCTAAAAAAATAATTTCAACTGTAAATTTAGATTATCGATTGTAACATCGAAAATAATGTAATTCTTTTTCATAAATTTTAGCTTGAAATATAACATATTGTGTATAAAATTATACGACAGTTTTCAGAAGAGCAGCTAGGGTAACACTTACTCGTCCAAAATTCGAAATATAATACTGGTATCGGTAACAGCTGTTATGGAAAAGGAATGCTAAAGGAGTATGTCCCGTTACTGTATGCAGATATGACTGGGCTAAGATCAAATCGACTGTGACATAATTCGCAGAAACGGGCGGCGCAGCACGGGAGACAATGAGAGCATGAAACGTGCCATGACGTTTATGGAGCCATAATTCTTGTCGCCGTCTTTTGGCTCAAATTACGAAGTAAGTACTGCTGACTTCTGCGGAATGCACTTTTCGTGCAATTAGGTTAACGAGAGATTCGACCGCCGGCTGTCGTAAACTCGTCTGACCTTGTAAGACTGGGAATGCGAACCTTTAACAAGATTCTGCCGCCAATGAAGAGCCCAACTACTCATTTTGATGAAGAGCATCTCACACAGCGCGCTCCAGACTGTATTATTTTTACGAAGATATTGTGAGACTCACAGCAAGAATCTCCTCCAAAGACCAATAAATATTTTCAACTTTCTTTTATTCTCATGAATTTAAAAACATACTTGGCGCTACCTGCTGTTTCCGTCTCTTCGGGATCCGTTGTATCAATAATCTGGAGACCTCCTGTCTCGTGTTTCTCTCAGTACATCATCAGCCTTTTACTTTAAATCCTGTTTTTTTTAACATTAAGCGTTACACATTTCATAATTCATTAATGGCTATCTTTGCCTTTAGGTATGCAGCCACTGAGTCGTGTTAACAGTAGTGGGATTGTGGGCACGTGGAGACAAGTACCTCATTGCTCTCCTTAAGTCTTGTGCCGGCCGCGGTGGTTTAGCGGTTCTAGGCGCGCAGTCCGGAACCGCGCGGTTGCCACGGTCGCAGGTTCGAATCCTGCCTCGGGCTTGGATGTGTGTGATGTCCTTAGGTTAGTTCGGTTTAAGTAGTTCTAAGTTCTAGGGGACTGATTACCACAGATGTTAAGTCCCATAGTGCTCAGAGCCATTTGAACCATTTTTTTCTCCTTAAGTAAACAAAGAGAGCGGCCACTTGCCCTGTCCTAATTTACTGACCCTTACGCAAACAAACTGCTTAGTTGGGCCCTTGTTTTGATTATGTGCGTTTCAATTAATGGGCAATACCTTTCATTATTATTGCAATTAATGCTCATAAACTCTCATTATAGTTACCATAATTCATAGCCAAGATTGCACTCGCACTTGCATTCATGTTTACCAAATTGTTACTTAATGGTCAAATGCTTTTGGCGCAAAATAATAACTGTCATTATAAAATAGCTAAATAACTGCTCAAAAATGTCGTCTCCACTACCCCATTGGTGCTCTATGTTCATATTGGTCTTGGTTCTTCCCCCACCACAGCCCCTCATAGTGTCTTCAACATCCAGAAACCGACATTCTTGATCTGTACCTGACTCATGCAGCGCCATGAAACTTCTGTAATTTGCGTATATTAATACACTCCAACGTTATTCAACGATTTCTACAAAGAATATAGATGTAAATATGGAACTTAATGCCACGGTGCACCAAAAACACGCTCATGCTACTTTGACACTCTGATATTACAGTAAATTATGTTCCTACAGAGGAGTACAGGACCTAGCAACCAATGCCACAGTGCATAACCTGCAATCAGGCATAAAAATACTTCACTAAGGTTACACTGCACCAATACGCTCTTTCTACTTTGACACTATAATATTACAATAAACAGCCTTTTGAAATGATTTAAAACACACACACACACACGCACACACACACACACAAACACACTCACACAGATTATTGTGCTTGGCTGGGGAATGATGGGTAGGATGAGTGGTGATTGGGGACAGCACCAACGTGGACTGCTGGTGGCTGCTGGAATGAGGTCAGTGTAGGCAACCCAGAAAGCTCCTGTTATGTCTAGACAAGACAGCCTAGACACAATGAGAGGAAGCCGAAAGGCACGCGCTTAAACTCACGCAGGCTGGCGTGAGGTCTGAAACAGGATACGTAATGAATGCTATAAAGAAAAGTACGTAGCTTCTGGAATACTTAACTTTAATCCATAATTGTAGAACATCGCTCTTGATGATACATGCTTCATATAATAAATATCAATTGAATACGGCGCCTTGCTAGGTCGTAGCAAATGTAGCTGAAGGCTATGCTAACTATCATCTCGGCAAATGAGAGCGTATTTGTCAGTGAACCTTTCCTTGCAAAGTCGGCTGTACAACTGGGGCGAGTGCTAGTACGTCTCTCTAGACCTGCCGTGTGGTGGCACTCGGTCTGCGATCACTGACAGTGGCGACACGCGGGTCCGACGTATACTAATGGACCGCGGCCGATTTAAAGGCTACCACCTAGCAAGTGTGGTGTCTGGCAGTGACACCACACTCCCATCCTCCTCTTCAGGCACCTGAGTAAACACACAGAAACATCGGCTCTCTCTCCACTCACAGCAGCAGCAGCAGGCTACCTTCCTCCCCCCCCCCCCCACCCCCCTCTCTCTTTCTCTTTCTCTCTCTGTGCATGATTTGCATGTACTTCATCGTGATCAAAGAAGTATAGTAACTGGAAATAGAAAAAGGCATTTGCACCCATTACCAACCGATTCAGCTAGCACAGTGGCACATCATCCTCTTATATGCGATATGGGACATGTATTAAAACCCCTTTATTTTATTTAACCCCATTTTTAAAACCTTCACAGTTCAGTTTAATAGAAGGTGAGCCATAAACCAGACAATATACGTCCAAATGAAAATGCTGATCACGATAGACATACTTGAAAATAAACTCATCAATCCTGAATAGTGATGGTAGCTTGATAAATCCGTGTGTAATACTATACAAAACAGGCATCGGTTAACTAGGAATCAGATAATAACCCGCAACATTCAAATTAAAGAACTCATCCATACATTTTTATAAATTTCAGGAAGCAACCTACACACATTCAATCCATTTGAATATGTAATATGTCCAACACCCTGCTGCTCTTTGCATCTGTTGCCTTGTAGTTGCAAGATTATTATATTTTCCGGTATAATTTTTACCATAATGCTTAAAATAGCTGGTCTTCGCAGATTCCCTGAAAACAACAATCTCCTGCAATCATCATTCTCCATTAACAACATCTTAACGGTCGACTGCAAAATGTTGAAGGCCGCTTCACTGCTGGTAAGTTGCAGTATACACTCGTCACCTGTATGTACATTAGCAGCTAATATCATAATCCTCTACTTAGCACATTCAGCGTTTGGTGTCTTGAACTTTATATATCAGAACGCAGACAGCTCAAACACTCTGTTCATCACATGATACACAGAATAAGTTCACAGCTCCAGCTGCCGAATGCAATAAGAAGGAAAAAACTTTGTGTTCTGCCTTACGGCAAGTCTGGTCACGGGGGAAGCCTCGGCAGAGAGTTCCACCGCATGTGCATCTAGGGAATTGATTCCAGTGGTGGTTTCCCGTTGCCTTCCACTGATCATGATTAAATAATAATGTGGACAACACAACACCCAGTCCCTGAGCGGAGAAAATCTCCGACCCAGCCGGAAATCGAACCCGGGCCCCTTGGCTTGACAGAGCGCCGCGTTGACCCCTCAGCTATTGGGGCGGACAATAAGAAGAGGGTAGTGGTATTTGTCGTTAATATACAAAGAATATTTGATTTGTCAAAAAAGAGGTTCCAGTACTGTGACCTTCTAGGGGACCTTTTTGAAATGTTGATTTCTTAAAACTTTAGTTTAACTCTTTTCTCGGCGTTTTAAGAGTGTGAGTACCACATGCAATTTACGTCAGTTTAGTCACAGCAGAAATTCTAATTTACTACATCTACAAACATGCAGGTTTTTATTTTTTCCATCAGCGATAGCAATATAGCTCACATTACAAATCATGTAGAGGTATCACATGTATAAATATCTGCACTTATACATATTACACCCTGTATAGTTACATATAAAAGAAGCTTCATGCACACTGATCGTTGCTCTCTATATATCTTTCACGTTTCACAACATCTCCGTTTCATTAAAGAGAGACACATCCAACTGACGTGATCGTACTGCACAACAGCCGCACTGAATCAATAACCCCCAAGTGTAAATATAATTCGAGCATTCCTTTAGATTACAGGCACAGCAAAGATTTATGGAAGGCCATGCGATAATAATGCACACCTGTGTAAATATAACGTTCGTCCAGCCAACTTACTCTATGGGGTATCCTCTGCTATGGTAGGCAGTGTGGTACAAAAATGTATTGGAGGATATTGCTCTACCTGTATCAATGTGCTCTGGTGGACGTTGTCTGCCACGACATTTTTTATACATACAGCACTGGGCTCTCTGCGGAGCATCATGTGTTCTGGCAGACTTTGTGTGGTACAAGTGTTTACAGTATGGCTCACAGTACTCTATTGTGGTTCTGTCAGTGCTAGCTGCGTCTACTCGCAGCAAAGGGTATTGTAGAGGACAAGGGGTTATTTTTAGGAAATATGGTGCGAAATTATAATTTACTGTGTTTCAGTGCACGATGCGCCAGCCTCGCGCAAACGACTGACGAAGACAGGCCAGCGCTTTATGCAGGTGACACAGTTTTGCAACGAGCATCGGTATGTGTGTACGTGTGTGGCAGCCATCAGAACAGCGCATTAGTAGAATTACGCAGGCGCGGGCCGCGTGTGGCGCGGTTGCGTTAGCCAACTCATCGAGAACCTTCTAATAAACACGCCGCCGCGTAACTGGCGGATTCAGCAGCGTCCTGCACTATTTAAGGGCATCAGAGGTGGGCGTCGGCATTCAGTTCGACCGACTGGGCGTTCGGTCGCTGTCACGTCATCGTCATCAGTGACGCTGCCTCCGAGGACCGGTCGGCGGAGGGCGTTGCCCGCTGCTGCGTCGGCAACTCCCGTCATCGTCACGAGCAGCCACGTCTGCTGCTAACCTCCTACCGCCTGTGCAGCCGCTCACCGAGCGCGGCGTCGCGTTCCCCGGACTGCGTGCATCAGCTCGTCTCCACCACAACACGAGCGGTGGGGCTGAGCTACCGGAAAATGTATTGGCAGAACCAACAATAAAGAGGAATATTGCTAAGAACAGCCACCTTCTTCTACCCAGCCACGCCTTACAGCACCGACCATGTCACCAGCTCCGGTCACCCCATTACGAGAGGTGTCAGTCGGGCAACCTGCGCATCACACACTCCTGTTACAATCGGTGACAGTAGTGGTCTTCTCCCTGGATTTGGAGGAAATTGTGGCTGGTAATCGACGAGGATATGTGGCACCTGAGAAGGGAACAATGTAGCAGAAACTCTTGCGACATAATAAGTAAGTGCCAATTTTTCGTTTGGTGGTTTGTCTGAACCTGTAGCATAGTCCTTCTTCCCTTTCTGTTCGTCTTTCTGTTCTTACTGTAGCCTTGATTCGATAGCTGGTACTGATGGAGCAGTCTGTGTCAGCTAAGGTGGCTATCCAGCATCTAATTTTTATGTAGTGCCCAGGATTTTACTGTGTGCAGCATCTGCTCTGATGGATGTGTCTCCAGTGAAATTAATTGTATACCACACACAACACTGAATGTACCTGCGTCACATGCGCCTACTCCTCCTATCTCCTACAGTATTCGTCTGTTATAGAAATTTAATATGTTGCGTTCTGCAAAAGTAGATCCAGGCCTGCAGACGACTTATGCCTGTGGCTGGTCTACATTACACCACCGAAAAACCAGAAACAGCTCTGAGAACGAAAAATTCTTTTCCCAGCCTATAGTGCGTCAGCGTTTCTGTCTTCAGAATGAAATTTTCACTCTGCAGCGGAGTGTGCGCTGATATGAGTCTTCCTGGTGGATTAAAACTGTGTGCCGGATCAAGAAGGTATGAGACGAAGTACAGGTGGAAGTAAACCTGTGACAAGGAAGGAGACGAGGCACTGCCAGAAGTAAAGTTGTGAGGAGGGGTCGTGAGTCGTGCTTGGGTGGTTGAGATGGTAGAGCATTTTCGGTCTGCTTTCCGCAGTCGGGGGGCTCGTATGTCTGTTTACGTCCCTGCTGCGGAGCTTCAGGCGCACTCGGTTGTTTACTTCTTGTTAGCCTTCGGTAATGCTTGCACTTTCGAACTAGAATGGCTCATTCGTACCGACAATCTACTATCAAGATCAGCTTTAATAATGAATCTGCACGACCGAAGGCATTTGAAGTAGAACGATTTATACGCGAAGAAATTAAAACTGAACCACAAGATATGAATGGCAACTACCTCTCTATCGCTATGTCAAACTGATCAACGACACGGCGTGTGACAAGATCGTATGCGACCATAAAGATGGACTTGAATTTAAACATTTAGAAGGCCATGTCGGAACGGTAGCTACTGATCATGCCGGACTTAGATTTAGAACTGTCAGAGTATCTGAGTAACCATCTGAGGTACCGGCTGAGGTCGTGGTTAACGCGCTGAATCCCTACAGTCAGGTACTCAGTCACATAGCAGGAAAATGACCAACCTCTACCACGTACCCGATACTGGTGTGGGACAAATACGGATCGAGCTATCAAAATATGTGCAATCTTATCTCGCAATTAGGTCCTGCAGAGCGATAGTCATTTACCATGGTCAAGCGAAAAATTGCTCAGGTTGTGGTCAGGAAGGCCACGTTCGCTCACAGTGTCTCCAACGAAGAATTACACAAATACCGAGAGGTCAATCTGTAGCAACGGCTATGGCGACGTCCCGCCCTTTCACATGTGCGAATGTGTTCCGGAAGGACGCTCCACCGAACAGTGACATCGCCGAATAGCTGGACAGGACATTCGAAAAGCCGGCGACGGTTGGTGACTACACAAGCGTGGTGACAGCGGCGACGCCCCTCACCGTGCAGCACCGACCGATACCACCAGTACAGACATCGGATGGGCAAATGGTTATCGACAGTCGAATAGTGCCAACGGCTGCCTTAGTGTCCGACTGCAGTGGTGACAGAGACACTCGCCCATATTCGGATACGGAAACACACACACGTAAGAGAATCGTCTCCGACGCAAGAAATGACGTCAAACACCGTCGGACGACTCCTTAAGATGTATGGAGGGCGACGATCGAGAAACGACCGAGGAAGACGGCCACCTTACAGAGGGTCCCGAGACTCCTCACCCAGAACACCACCGTCTCGACAGCAGCTTGCGACCTGAGAAACGTGACAACGCACGGCAACTAGCAGTCCACTTTCACTGCCAGGTATTACAAGAGGAGCAGAGAGACGGGGCTGGCGAACGCCGGCCGACGGAAAACCTGTCCCAAGGAGACTGTTCTGATGATTGTGAAGGGGCCCACCAACAATCGCAACAGACGACACGGCGGGGGTGGCCATCCTCTAAAATTCAACTTGTAATCAACGACGGCGGTCAGGGCGGGGTCACGTAACGTGCCGGTACAACAGCAGACGGCGTAAGCTCCCATCATGCCTGGTATACATGCGACGGAACGAAGACGAACATATCGGCTTGCTTCTGTCAATATCAATAATTACGGTCGCAGATTAAGACGTTCTTACTCACAGATATGCTACAAGCGGCGGACATCGACACTGTCCTCCTACAAGAAGTATACGTTGATGAATTTCATGTAATGTACGGTTACGTATCCTACGTATCACACGCCTCAGAAACTAGCAGCGGCGTGCCAATACTTCTTAAAGAAGGCATCACGGCAGAGGGTGTACTGTACCTACCGTCGGCACGGGGATTAGCAGTGACAGTATTTGATGTACGACTGATCAACATCAACGCACCGTCCGGTACGACAGGAGGCGAGAGTGTTCCCGCTTCTTCGCAGATGAAATTGCCCAGCTTTTCCAAGGTCGACACGACCGATTAATCCTAGGCGCCTATTTTAATTGTGTACTTGTACTGAAAGACCAATTTCCTTGATATACCCCGTCCCCATAATTACGAATGTTGGTGCAGAGCATGCATCTGGTTAGCATGTGGGAGCATGTACATGGCCTCTGTCCTGGATAAACCCATACAACGAGTCATTCCGCTAGCCGTCTCGACCGAATATATGTCACACGAAATCTTAACGCTGACGTCCTGGAAGCAGAGCTGTGGCCTCTAAACTATACCGACCACACAGCATTAATGTGTACAATCTTCCTCCGGAGGCAGCAAGTGTGGCGAATCAGCGGACCTTGTAAAATGAACGTCGCCCACCTTCGGGACCCAGCTTGTAGAGCCTTCATTGAAGATGATTGGAGATGTTGCGAACGACGCCTTGTCGTATCCGACGACCCTAACTTGTTGGCTGGGAGCGCCAAACAGGCGCTGCACCGTGCAATGATGACATATGGTCGTAAGCAGGCGGTGTCAGACGATGGGCTTCTATTTCACGGTGCTACGGGAATGTGCCGAAGAAATGCTTTCTCCGAAGCGGCAAGAGGCGGTACAACGAGCAAAAGCTAAAATTATATGCATAATGCGGCGCCAGCTCGAAGGCGCGGCGATAAGGGTGCGGACACTACATCGGGTTGCACGAGAATGCCCATCGATGTATCATATCGTCAACGAAAACAAAAGACGACGAAGAGCCCTAGTACATGCCACGGACACGGATGGTGGCAGACACCTAACATCGCAACAAAAAATAGGCAATGCATTTGTCGAACATTACATTCACCTTTACACCGATATGGCAACCATTAACGAAGTTACACATGTTATCCAGAGGCGGAAGTACAGCTTATGAAGGAGATTACAGAGGAGGAAGAATCCATTGGTAGGGGAGCGGTGAACAAATCGCCAGAACCAGTCGGCTTCTCTCTGGAATTCCACAGGATCTATAGCTAAGTGATCGCTCCACGATGGACTACTATCTGCCTTGAATTAATATCTCCTGACCTGCCCTTACAGCCCGCTTTTTATGTAGGGGCTGATTATCCCGATACACAAACCCTCGGGTGGTACACGGATATGCCACTACCGAACACTGACGCTCCTTAACAGCGACTTTATAATATTCACAACAATATTAGCAGCACGCGTCCGTAGAGTATTGCGCCAAGTACTCTGACTCGATCAAACATCGCTCTGCCGAGATAACAACATCCAGATGGCGCTTGATGTATATCGCGAGTTGATCGCCCTAGCAAAAACATGCCGCCTCCGTACAGCCATAGCGTCAATAGATTTTGATCAAGCCTTTGACAGAGTAAGATATAAGTATCTTGCAGAAGTCCTGGCACGCATGCGATTTCCACCACCATTCATCGCGGCTACTCAGCAATGCCTCTCCAAAGTGCTCATCAATGGACGTACGACAAAATCTCTAGTCGTAGCGAGATCGGTCGGACAAGAATGTCCCTGATTAACGACGTTATATGCACTGGCTCTCGACCCGTTACTTTGCGGCCTACGACACTGGTTGACAGGATTCACTTTGCGAGGATACACATTTACGTGCAAGTCATATGCGGATGGCCTGGTGCTGATAGTAAGGAATGAAAACGATATCAGCGTGGCGTTAGATTGTATACGCAATATGGAACGGCCACTGGCAGCAGTATAAATATGGACAAGTCTTTAGGGTTGAATATTGGTGTTTAACTAACGGAAGAATGCAACCTTGTGGCTTATGGATACCTTGAAATGCTTAGGTATTGTTTTTATTAAAGACATATGTCACACAGCAGTGTACAACTATAAGAGAGTATTACAGTCAGCCCGAACGGGCGTTACAGGAAACATCACACTGCCATTAGACATGATACAGCGGGTCACGTATGTTGACACGTACCTGGCGTCACGAATTTCGCGTTTTGCTCAAGTACTCCCAATACCGGTGACGATAGCACGACGAATACTGGCAGCATTCGGTTCCTTCGTGAGTGCAGGCCTACTGTTCAAATTCAGATACGACGTCCCTCCCCTCCCTCTTAGTAGGGGTGGACATGGTCTTATGCATGTTCGTGATCGAGCGGTGGCACTGTATGTCAGCACAACAGTAAAACTGTGGAGACATCAAACTTGTCTGACAGAAATCTTAGTAGAAGAACGGGTACCAGTTTCTCGAATGACGCCTGTGGCGGTCCAGCACATTTCTCTGTCCCTGCAGCATATACGCACTTTTTTTTTTTTTTTTATAGAGTACAGCTACGTCCAGACGGCTCTGCTGGAAACCAGACCTGCAACGACGCGTGATATCTACCGGATACTAATGACCGTACGGCACAGCAATCCTATTGAGAGGAAGCACCATAAATCAATTGGCAAGCAGTATGGCGATCGATACACATGTTTCCCTCCTTACACACAGAGACACGTGCAACGCGGTACCTAACAGTTAATGGTAAAAACGTCACTCAATTCAGACTCCATGGGATTCGCTAAAATGGTTCAAATGGCTCTGAGCACTATGGGACTTAACATCTGAGGTCATCAGTCCCCTAGAACTTAGAACTACTTAAACCTAACTAACCTAAGGACATCACACACATCCACGCCCGAGGCAGGATTCGAACCTGCGACCGTAGCGGTCGCGCGGTTCCACACTGTAGCTCCTAGAACCGTTCTGCCACACCGGCAGGCTTCCATGGGATTCATACGACAGTTTCACCAGTGTGCCTTAGCACCAAACTCTGGACTACGATGAACAACCCCTCACATGCGGCCCCTCAGCAGTCGTGTGAAGTTTGGCGATGCAAATGATCTCTTTCTTTCTTCGAATGGGACAACACAACATCGAACAATTCATTATATTCTTCCCAGACAGGACGTACTATCCGTGACTTCGAGGCCAGACGGTGCTCTATTTGTTCAGGGATGGCCCAAAGAATGTGATGTAGGAACAACATCTAAAGATCGTGACCAGTCCGAAATACCGACAGTATTTCTCTAACTTCCTATGGAGTGCGTTTCAAGAGCCCCCGCATAGCTGGAACGTCCTGGGTAGGAGAAGTTAAATTATCGATGCGAAGAGAGAACGAATTTAACTTGACTTAAATGTTATATGAGAACCAGGATTTACTTCAATTTGTGAAAGATATTCATTGAAATCTGAAGCATAGTTGGAGAAGTACTTCTTTTTATCGTAATTTTACTGTGTTTTTCGTTTCTGACGTATGATTACCTTTCCAAAGCTTACTACTTATTACAATGTTAATTTTACATCAATCTATTTTATAGTTATCCTTTCAGATTATATATGTGTAAATATATAAGAAATTAAAAAAACAAGATGGTAGAGCATTTACCTGCGAAAAGCAAAGGTCCAGAGCTCTAGTCTCGGTCCGGCACATAGTTTTAATCCAACAGGAAGTTTCCTTTCTGTTCCTATTGGTCGAAAAAATTTGACATCGGCATTCTGTGTGCTGAATAGTCGAGAAATACATCAGCGTTCTTTGCTCTGTGGTTCACAAATGACTCCAAACTGACGCTAACTGCTCCCCATCATTCGACTGTTAACATGCTGTATTACTGCACCTCAGTCACAATCAGATCGAGCGTTAACAGCCTACTTGTTTCTCCTGCGAGGAGAGACACGCAAGTGTGCTCGCATTAATGAAAGCGTGTACTGTAAACTTTCTTGTGCGTCTATGTACGCCGGCCGCTGGTGGCCGAGCGGTTCCAGGCGCTTCAGTCTGGAACCGCGCGACCGCCACGGTCGCAGGCTCGAATCCTACCTCGGGCATGGATGTGTGTGATGTCCTTACGTTAGTTAGGTTTAAGCAGCTCTAAGTTCTAGGGGACTGATGACCTGAGATGTTAAGTCCCATAGTGCTCAGAGCCATTTGAACCATTTTTTGTGTCTTTTTACTCTTTGATTGCTGTACTGACTAAGTCTAATAGGAAAGATTTGTTGTCTGTTGTTATACAAGGTAATATAATACTGTCGTTATAAATGGTAAGTAGCATACTCGATTTTCGGTTGAGTAATTGCCATGGGAGGAGGGAGTGGGGCAGCCAGCGAATTGCGATCTGTAGCGGCAGAATCGATATTGGTTTTTGTTATGGTGAGTGCAGATCCTTATATGCAGTATGTTTTAAAGGAGTACACATAATACGAGGGGCGTTTGAAAAGTCTGTGCAAAGTCCGAGAGATGGCACCACCGGCGCCTATCGAGGTCATGTTTAGTTAGTAGCATCTTTGGGAAGAACGCACACCAACGTTCAGCGATGTTGGTCTATTTCTTTGTGTTTGGCATTCGTGTTAATCAAGGAAGTCGAGTAATTGTGAAAAAATGGACCAAAAAGAATTTCGTGTGGTGATTAAACATTAATTTATGAAAGGCAAAACGCCTCAGGGGACTAAAGAGAAGCTTGATAAATATTATGGTGACTCTGCACCTTCAATTAGAACAGTTTATAAGTGGTTTTAAATTTTAGGAGTGGCCATATGGGCACAAGTGATGCTGAACGTTCTGGACGCCCTGTGGAGCTTACGACTTCGAAAATCATTGACAAAATCCAAGATATGGTATTGGATGGCAGAAGAGTTGAGGTGTGTGAGATTGCTAGTGCTGTGAGTATCTCTAATGTACGGGTACATAATATTTTGCATAAACATTTGGACATGAGGAAGCTATCCGCAAGATGTGTTCCGCGATTGCTCTCGCTTGACTAAAAACGGAATAGTGTGAAGTGTTGCAGGGATGGTTTGCCGCTGTTCAGGATGAATCTACAGGACTTTACGCGTCGTTTCGTCACTTTGGATGAATCACGGATACATTACTATACTCCTGAGACCAAAGAACAATGTAAACAATGGTTACCAAGGGAGAATCTGCACCAAAAAAGGCGAAGACCATTCCTTCGGCAGGAAAGGTTATGGCGACTGCCTTTTGGGATTCGCAAGAGATAATCCTCATTGACTATCTGGAAAAGGGTAAAACTATTACAGGTGCATATTATTCATCGTTATTGAACCATTTGAAAACCGAGCTGCAAGGAAAACGCCGGCAATTGGACCGTAAAAACGTCCTTTTCCATCACGACAATGCACCAACACACACCTCAGCAGTTGTCGTCCCAAAATTAATGGAAACTAGATTCCAACTCGTTTCACATCCCCCCCCCCCCTCTTCTCCAGAATTGACTCCCTCGGACTACTATATGTTCCCCAATTTGAAGAAACAGCTGGCTAGGCAAAGATTTTATTGAACCGAGGAGGTGACTGCAACCAACCAATAGCTATTTTACTGACTTGGACAATTCCTATTACTTGGAAGGGATCATTAAATTAGAACAGCATTGGACGAAGTGTAGAAGTCTAAAAGGAGAATATGTTTTGAAATAAAAAAGGTTTACCCCAAACACGTAGCCGGCCGTGGTGGCCGAGCGGTTCTAGGTGCTTCAGTCTGGAACCGCGCGACCACTACGGTCGCAGGTTGGAATCCTGCCTCGGGCATAGATGTGTGTGAAGTCCTTAGGTTAGTTAGGTTTAAGTAGTTCTAAGTTCTAGGGGACTGATGGCCTCAGCAGTTAAGTCCCATAGTGCTCAGAGCCATTTGAACCCAAAGACGTAAGTAGTTTTTATTTTTGCACGGACTTATCAAACGCCCCTCGTACAAGGTACTGGGGTCGTGCATAAGATTGGAGCGATTTTGTTTTGCGTGTTGGTATTCTGGTTATTACGTGTTTATTTATCGTATTGTCATTTGAACATTTGGAGATAGTGAGTGATGCTGTTGCCTATTGAAAAAGCAGTGCCAAGTGGAAAAACAGGAACAACTCCAACATTTTCTGCTTTATGAACTCTAGACATAAGTGACAGTAGCGGAGGCACGCAGAAACATTTGTGCCGTATGTGGCGGCCGAAGACTACCGGCATAAGAATTCACCCCTCATTGTAACAACGGACTTGTCAACGAGGGCGGAGGAGCGGATAGATTTCCCAGGGCACTGTCCTGTCCTAGGGGTGGGAAACTACCCCTAAAGGGGGAAAGTATCAGCAATGATCAGTGACATGAGAATGCAGAAGGCAAGGGAACCCAATGCATTAAAGACACGTAACGTATATCCACAGGACATGTGACCTGTAATTGAAGAAGTGTCATGATGATTTATCCATTGGAAAAAGACTCCAGAATAGTCCGTCATTCGGATCTCCAGGAGGGGACTGCCAAGGGGGAGTTACCATGAGAAAAAGGTTGAATAATCAACGGAAGGATAACGTTCTACGAGTAGGGGCGTGGAATGTCAGATGCTAGAACGTGGCAGGGACAGTAGATGTGAAACGGGAAATGCAAAGGCTCAGTCTAGCTGTAGTAGGGGTCGGTGAAGTGAAGTCGAAAGAAGACAAGGATTTCTGGTCAGATGAGTATAGGGTAATACCAACAGCAGCAGAAAATAGTATAACGGGGGTAGGACTCCTTATGAGTTGAAAAGGAAGTGTTACTATGAACAGCCCAGTGATAGAGTTGTTCTTATCAGAATCGACAGCAAACCAATACCGACAGCGATAGTTCGGGTATACATGCCGACGTCGCAAGCTGAAGATGAGATAGAGAGAGAGTACGAGGATATTGAAAGAGTAATACAGTATCTAAAGGGAAATGAAAATCTAATAGTCAAGGGAGACTGGGATGCAGTTGTAGGGAAAGGAGTAGTGGGAGAGTATGAGCTTGTGACAAGGAATGAAAGAGTGGAAATACTAATTGAGTTCTGTAACAAGTTTCAGCTAGTAATAGCGAATACTCTGTACAAGAATCACAAGAGGAGGAGGTATACTTGGAAAGGCCAGGTGATATGGGAAGAATTCTGTTAGATTACGTCTTGATCAGACAGAGATTATAAAATCAGATACTGGATTGTATGGCGTACCCTGGAGCAGACAGACTCAGATCACAATATGTTAGTGATGAAGAGTATGCTGAAGTTTAAGACATTTGTCAGGAAGAATCAATACGCAAAGAACTGGGATACTGAAGTACTACGGCATAACGAGAAACGCTTGAAGTTCTCTAAGGCTATATAGATACTGCTGTAAGGAATAATTCGGTAGGCAGTACAGTTGAAAAGGAATATATATCTCTAAAAAGGGCCATGACAGAAGTTTGGAAGGAAAACATAGGTGCAATGAAGGTAACTGCGAAGAAAACATGGGTACAGAAGAAATACTTCAATTGATCGATGAAAGGATGAAGTACAAAAATGTTCTGTGAAACTCAGGAATATACAAATAAAAGTCGCTGAGGAGTGAAATAAATAAGTGTAGGAAAACTAAGACGAAATGGGCGCATAAAAATGTGATGACATCGAAAAAGAAATGATTGTCGGAAGGACAGACTCAGCATACAGGAAAGTCAAAACAACCTTGTGTGTCATCAAAAGCAACGGTGATAACATTAATAGTGCAACGGGAATTCCATTGTTAAATGCAGAAGAGAGAGCGGATGGGTCGAAAGAATACATTGAAGGCATCTATGAGGGGAAGATTCGTCTCATTTGATAGAACAAACAGGAGTCGATTTAGAAGAAATCGGGGATCCACTAAGAACCAGAATTTAACAGAGCTTTTGAGGACTTAAGATCAAATAAGGCAGAAGGGATAGATAACATTTCATCAGATTTTCTAAAGTCATAGGGAAGTGGCAGCATAACGACTATTCGCGTTGGTGTGTAGAATGTATGAGTCTGGCGACATATCATCTGACTTCCAGAAAAATATCGTCTACACAGTTCCGAAGACGGCAAGAGCTGACAAGTTCAAGAATTACCGCAACAATCAGCTGAACAGCTCATGTATCCAAGTAGCTTACAAGAATAATACACAGGAGAGTGGAAAATAAAACTGAGGATGCGTTAAATGGCCATCAGTTTGGCTTTAGGAGAGGTAAAGGCACGATAGGGGCAGTTTTCATGTTGCCGTTAATAATAGAAGAAAGACTAAAGAAAAATCAGGACTCGTTCATGGTATTTGTAGATCTCGAAAAAGCGTTCGACAATATAAAATGGTGGAAGATGTTCGAAATTCTGAGAAACGTAGGGGTAAGCTATAGGGGCAGACGCGTCGTTTACAATATGTACAACAGTCAAGAGGCAATAATGAGAGTAGACGACCAAGAACGAAGTGCTCGTATTAAAAAGTGTGTAAGACAAGGATGCAGCCTTTCACCCATACTGTTCAATCTGTACATCGAGGCAGCAGTGAGAAAAAGAAAAGAAAGGTTCAGGAGTGGAGTTAAAAGTCAAGGTGAAGGGATATCAACGATACGATTCGCTGCAGACATTGCTATCTTGAGTGAAATGGAAGAAGGTTTACATGATCTGCTGAATGAAATGAACAATATAATGAGTATAGAGCATGGACTCAGAGTAAGTCGAAGCGTGACGAAGGTAATGAGAAGTAGTAGAAATGGGAACAGGGATAAACTTAACATCAGGATCTATGGTCACGAAGTAGACGAAGTTAAGGAATTCTGTTACCAAGACAGTTAAATAACCAATGACGGACGGAGCAAGAAGGACATCAAAAGCAGACTAGCGCTGGCAATAAGGCCATTCCTGGCCAAGAGAAATCTACTAATATCAACTATCGGCCTTAATTTGAGGAAAAACTTTTGAGGATGTACGTCTGGAGTAGAGCATTGTATGGTAGTGAAACATGGACTGTGGGAAAACGGGAACAGAAGAGAATCGAGGCATCTGACGAATGTTAAAAATTTGGTGGACTAATGAGGTAAGGAATGAGTAGGTCCTGCGCAGAATCGGAGAGGAAAGGAATATGTGGGAATCACTGACAAGCAGAAGGGACAGGTTGATAAGACGTCTGTTAAGATATGAGGGAATGACTTCCATATTATTAGAGGGAGCTGCAGAGGCCAAGAATTGTAGAGGAAGACAGAGATAGGAATCATCCAGCAAATAATTGTGTACGTAGGTTGCAAGTGCTACTCTGAGATGAAGAGGTTAGCACAGGAGACGAATTCCTGGCGGGCTGCATCAAACCAGTCAGACGTCTGATGACAAAAAAAGGGAGGTTGATAATGCCAGTGGACAGAGCACGGCAAGAAAATAGTTTTCTCGTTTTAAGGAGCGTCATTTTGGCATTAGTGCCTCTCCACATCCAGGAAGAACTTACGGATTCATAACGATCGATTAAAAACATTAATCCACAATTATAAATGTCAGTGTACTCGAGAACTGGCAAATGTGATGAACCGTGATCATTACACCATCGCGCTACTTTTGCGTGTAACGGGGGAAGGTTCAAAAATCTGATTAATGGGTATCGCACGCTCTAAGAACAAGTGACAAAAATTAGTGGGTAGCCTCACAATCGTCTCTGCTTGGTCGCCATCAATTGGCTCGTGAACAACACCGATCATTCCTATTCTGTATTGTTACTGCTGGGGAGAAATTTTATCTTCGCGCTAGAATAAGGAAGAGAACTGAATGGGTGAGCTCACTGATGCAGAGACGCGCCGTAGAAAGACTTGCGTGTACCCACAAAAGAAAATGTTATTTCTTAGTGGAAGAGTGACGGTACGGTATACTATGAAACACTGCTGGGACTGAGACGTATTGCAGAAGCAGTGCGAGAATAACAACCAGGAAGACTGTGTAAACTTATGTTTCTCCACCATAACGGCCGCCCACTTCTTGCTAGAGTGCCAAAATCCCTATACAGAAGTTGGGGTGGGAGGTTATTCCACGTCCACCTGTGGCGTCACCGCCAGACACCACACTTGCTAGGTGGTAGCTTTAAATCGGCCGCGGTCCATTAGTACATGTCGGACCCGCGTGTCGCCACTGTCAGTGATCGCAGACCGAGCGCCACCACACGGCAGGTCTCGAGAGACGGACTAGCACTCGCCCCAGTTGTACGGACGACTTTGCTAGCGACTACACTGACGAAGCCTCGCTCCTTTGCCGAGCAGATAGTTAGAATAGCCTTCAGCTAAGTCCATGGCTACGACCTAGCAAGGCGCCATTAGCCTTACATAGCAATTGATACTTATCGTATAAAGCATGTCTCATCAAGAACGATGTATGCAACAAGGATGGATTAAAGTTAAGTATTCCAAAAGCTACGTACTTTTCTTTATAGCATTCATTACGTATCCTGTTTCAGACCTCATGCCACCCTTCGTGTGTTTATAGCGTGCATTGCGGTCCCCTCAAATCACACTGCGTCGGCACTTCCGTCGGCACATCACCACCATATTCATCTAACCTTGCCTTCATCTTTTCCGCCCTCTATCGTAAAACCTTCAAGGAACATCCTTTCCAGAAGATGAACTCCGAACGTGGATCAACGAGCTCTTCGCCTCAAAATAACATGATTCATGGAACGTAAAAGTTACCCAATTGTTGGCAGATATTTGTAAATAATGAAAGACAATATATTATTGATAGCTAAATCCTCTGTTACGCTTATAAAACTTTACGAACTTTTGCATCCAGCCAATATTTTCGTAACTCAAGAAAACTTCACAAGCCCCCATTCAGACAAAGTCAGGAATATATAACGAAGTATTTAGTTGTTACAACTATCGATCGCTGCGACACAGCTTGCTTATTGGGCGGACGAATATATTGTCTATCGTTTATTCATTGCCACTACATGACCGTTGCCTTCCGTTTTCTTCGTTACATTCATGTGGTCCAAAATGGCTACATCACAGCAGAATTCGTTTTGGGTCTCGAGCTTGCGAGGTGTAATTCCGTTGTATAGTACTAAGACGTTTCAGGTTGAGGTATCGAACTGATGCTTTAAATCGATGGAACATTCCCATATGATATCGACAGTTTGTGGACAGAGGATGTTTATGTAAAGGATAAAGTTCTGGCCGCCTTCGTGTTTCCGACGAAAATGTTACATGAATTCAAACCGCTTTCCAACGTAGTCCTAGAAAATCAGCTCATGTGCCAGTCGGTAGTTACAACTGCCTACAACAACAGTTTGGCGTGCTTTGAATCGTCGGTTGACTGTGAAGCCGCACAAGTTACAGGCTCTATGTCATGATGAGAAACGCAAATCTATGGCATTCTATGATTCAGAATGCTATTCATAATGAAAGTTGACGACCTGTGACTTCTTCCTCTGAGGTTTCATTAAGAACAATGTCTATGCACCAACACGACCACAGAACCTAGGTGAGTTGAAGAACGGAATCCGTTGTTCTGTAAAATCAGGGACGATGGACGTGCTTATTCCAGTATGGGAGGAATCCAAATAGGGATTTGATTTTGTATACATAACTGGTGGAGGACATATTGAAAACCTGTAATATAGCCTTAGAACATGTGTCCCAAGTTTCATAGATGTATGTCTTACGGTTAAATAAATATGTGTGTTTGAAATACATGTATTCTTCTCAAAACACCGAGTATATCTACTGTATAAGTGTGTCAATATCTCTACGATTATGTGACATATTTATTTATCTTCTCCTTGTATGTGTAATGTTCTCCATGATGGTGTGGTGGCGAATATAGCCTAGGCTGAGCACATCCACGGCATGCTCAGCCCGCAAGCTGATGCCTGGCGCACAGGTAGTCTGCTGGAACACAACAAGGTCAGTACTAGCGTGATCTTTCCTTTTCCTCTGTGTCTCAGTTTTTCTTGCACATGATACTAATAAAATATCATCTATGTTTTTCTATGAAAATGCGTAGCATAGATTATGTTGTGGAACTCACGACACCAATTACAGCTCAGAGTATCATGGGCTGGACTCAGTCGGTGAGTGCGTACCTATACACTGGTGCATATTTCTTCAACAAGTATTCTTACTGCTACATCTGCATGCATTGCCTATGAGTTCTTATTCTTCAAAAAAAAAAAAAAATGTGTGTGAAATCTTATGGGACTTAACTGCTACGGTCATCAGTCCTTAAGCTTACACACTACTTAACCTAAATTATCCTAAGGACAAACACACACACACCCATGCCCGAGGGAGGACTCGAACCTCCGCGGGGACCAGCCACACAGTCCATGACGGCAGGGCCTTAGACCGCTAGGCTAATCTCGCGCGGCTCTTATTCTTCTTTCTAGATGCTATTGGTATTGAACATTATCCATCTCAGGCCATAACGGCATTTGCTTCCATTGCCTCGTAATGATGGGCGCCCATAAAAGATGTTTGGAGCAGCAGTTCATTGTTATTCTACGATAACAACAATTCATGACCTTTTTATTTACGTACATTGCATATAGAATGTTCTTCTCTGTTTCTAGGTGCAATTGATAAAGATGTGGCCACGGGAAAACAGATCGAGCTAGCAGCAATGGCAGTCGAGGAGAATGAGGTGTCCCAACCTATGATTCTATTTTCTTTCATGAGCTCACAGTGATAGATCCAGGACATTGTTGCTGAGCAGATGGTTGAGTAATGCTTCTTCTGCTTCTTCAATAACTTTTCTTCCTTACATGCAATGATTATTAGATGTTCTTTGATTTCTCAGTTTATGGGATAATGATAATGATTATTATCGGGAGATGCTACTACGAGGTGGCCTACAAGTAGGTAATCATGATATGACGGCTAAATTCAATGAAGATGCATGTATGAGTAAGTACCATAAATCATGAGTGTTGAAATATGATCTACTTCGTTCCAAAAACTTTTCTTGCTGATTATTTGAGGGAGCCATGTGGAAGTGGACTTGAGGTTCCAACAGCGCCACCCATTGACCTGCTGGTCTTGCATTGGACCCTGTCACCAAGTCTAAGCCATTTGTGGAGGAACTCCCAATATGTCAGACCACCTGTTGTGATGTCACCACAACCAGGCTGCTCATGGATGGTGCATTCCTCATATGTGGAACTTCTACAGCGTCATTACTATGGCTACACCCGTCATGGATGCTGCAGTCTCCATGTGTGGGACCTTCATAGATACATTCACCTTGTATGATCCGGTCTATGGCACTGTAACCTCACCTGTGACCGACATGGCTGTGATTACCAGCTATGGGATCATCTTCATGTCACTCTCCATATGTGGCTCCAGTTGGGAGTAGCTTCTTTGTCTGTCCTGTTGTTTTAGGACTGGACCAGGTCATTCAGAAACCTGAATTATGCTCCTCTGTGATTGCAGTCTGATTTAGGGAGTGGCTTCAAATAGCTCTGAGCACTATGGGACTTAACTTCTGAGGTCATCAGTCCCCTAGAACTTAGATTTACTTAAACATACCTAACCTAAGGACATCACACACATTCATACCCGAGGCAGGATTCGAACCTGCGACCGTAGCGGTTCCAGACTGTAGCGCCTAAAACCGCTCGGCCACCCCTGCCGGCGATTTAGGGAGTGGATCATGTATGCTGGCTGGCTCTATGATTTCATCTTGAGTGTCATACCAGGCCAGTTTTCCAAAAAAGTGGGCCTGGAAAGGCACTCAACCATACAAAATACATACAGCCATTCATAAAACACCAAAGATGAATTCTGCTTTCCATGGTCAATACTGGTCTGCAGTAGAAATTATATTGAACATACTGAGAGTCTAACTTCATATAGAATGGACAAAGTTTGTGCTCTTTTTACCTTTACCAGCATCTCATTCCCCATGGCACTTCAGGACGTGCCTAAATTTGAGAGACATAATCTGAATTACTCAGATCACTTTCTATGGTCTGAGAAGGGACGAAAACATGCCAGAAGAGCACACTGTTCAGGTAAAGAAAGCAGTGAAGCATATAGTTGACAAATTAGTCTATCTTTCCGAAGTAAATGGTCTGTGTGCAAAAAATGTTGATTTGCTGTTATTCTCCAAAGGTGAGAAACAGCGCTACGTATGAGTTAATAATATATCGAACTTACTTTACTCACAGAGGAGTGAACATAATGGAGCATGTCTCAATACTTTTACTATGCTGCTCCATCTGGTAACCTGTATGTGAGGCAATGGCTTACTGAAGGAAAGAAATTTCTAATGTTTAAGAATTTCCACCAGACTTTCCACCACCAGGACCATCGACACTTAACAGCATATACTGATTTCGAATGCCTCGCTTCTGTGGCCCCACTGCCTCACACACAACCATCACAGAGCAGTTCATACCGTATATGATGCCAAATCAAGTTGTACGACCATGTGACAGAAGTAGTAATCATTTCATACCATACATTGGGAAGATTCAGCGAGATGGTTGCTCCCTGAGCTCAAAAAACTCGCGTGACATATTGATTCCCATGAGTAATCCATGGCCATGGGAGAGTGATGTCTTACAGGAGAAAGAAGTCAATATCATACATATGATCTGCTGTTAAACAAAAAATCTGAAACTGTCATCTAACTGGGGAGCTCTGTGGAACAGCAAACAGTGCTTGCAACTTTTAACTACCAAGTGCCATGACGCATTATCTATCTTCTTCGGCAACTCGAGTGGGTATGATGCCCACTTCATCATTGATCACTTGGGTGATTTCAGGTTGCTAAGTGACCAAGTTAGTATCCTGCCTGAGAGTATTAAGAGATACGTATTGTTCTCTAAGTTAGTTGGCATTGTTCATTGCCTTATGTACCTGGACTCTGATTCACACAACTGCTGCTTCAAAAACTTGCTGCAACAATATAGGAGGCATACATACATCTCACTAGAGCTATATTTCCCAATGACACAATGTTCTGGCTTATGACAAAGAAGGAGGTCTTTACCTGCATTCGATGGAGAGACTCAGTGAAACCACACTGTCCAAAATATCCACTTCACCAGTAACCTTAAAGACAGTCCCATAATGTATGCAGAGCATGAGCATGGAGCCAATGTTTGGCAGGAATTCGACAGCTCTGATTCAGAAGAGTAGACAAAGATATATATGGACCCAAATGCACAACTACATGCACATACTTTTGAGAATTTATGGTGACTATGGATGGCTGCAGACACTCTCAATCGTGGAATATAGTACACTGAACCCGGGATTTTGTTAAATGCAATACTGAAAATGACACATGTTAACATCTAACAATTTTTATATTTTTGACCACTGGGATCATGGGGGACTTTGCCAATGGATGCATAGGTATGTCGAGGCAAATAACTCATGACTGGTTGGACAGTTCAAAGCACATGGAAATGAGATTTACGTCATAGACTTTGTTGTAAACTTACATGTATACACCACCCAACAATATCTGCCTGTTGGAGAATTTCGACGGCTATACTATGAGGACATTTGAAGGTTAGATGATTTCAGTGTGGCAGTGGATTATGGTGAAAGATATCGCATGGAGACAGACCTGTTTTATCCAGCTAGTTTTCAGTACATGCGATCTGGGGCTATGTCCAGAGTGTCTCTTCCTGTACAGTGGTTCTGTCCCCAAGTTTATGACGCTCTTGACAGAAAACAGAGATACATTATGCATTGTAGAAACTTTCAGCAGTCTCTCAGTTTTGGATTGGCACTGAATGGAGTCACTCAAGGCATCTCCTTCAAGCAGACATGCTGGTTGAAGGAATATATTACCACTAATACAGAACAGGGAGCCCTTGGCAAGCCTCAGTTTGAGGAAGAGTTTTTCAAATTAAATAAATAATGCAAGTTTCTTAATAAAATGGATAATTTATGAAACTCCAACGATACTGGTGTAGTTCACCACTAGGAGAGGCGTTGTGATGCACAGGATTATATCGTCAATGCCAAATTTTTAATGAGCCATAATCTTCAATGAAGGATTAGTTACCTTGGTTAAACTTCCGATATAGATTATAAAATCTGTTTATGTTGGTATGTGTTTACTGTACTTTCTCAGACTCCAAATTTACAGATTTCTCAATGAGTTTGCGAAGCTAAACCTTGCTGATCCAAATTTACTTTATGTGGATATAGACAGTTTCATCTACTGGGTGAAATGCTGTGATCTTTATAATGTGATTAGCCAGATCCTGCGGAATTCGACATCTCTAAATATGAAGCTGATAATCCTTACGTTACTACACCTCAAAACAGAAAGATAATTGACCTGATGAAGGATGAGGCAAATGGGTTACAGATTGTGAAGTTCGTGCATCATACATCGAAAATGTATGCGTACCTTACAGAAACTAGTGCCACTAAATGGTGGCAAGGGGTTTGTGTCACATAGCCTCCTTGACTCTCACGACATGATTATTTAGAGTCCATGCTACCTAGCGTGGATAGTTCGTTTTCTCCACATATGTTGCACTGGATGAGCATTCGTCTGTGAAACCATGAGTTATATACAGTCTTGCTACTTCATGTCATGATGACAAGTGATTCATCTATGCAGATGGGACTGAGATTCCTCTGTACTCATACTATTCGGTTGAATGAATGGGTGTGTTAATGGGTATTTATATCAAAATAGAAGATGTGTGTGTGTGAGTGTTTGATGAATAGTTGGATGAATCATTTGTCACAGTTATGTCAATGTATGTGTTAATACTTGTGTGTATATGGGGTTCACTACACACTGTGTGTCCAAGTAAATTGTATATCATATGTCTGTAATGTGTACATGTTTGAGAGTATGTATGTGTATATACTGCACATAACGATTTTCTTTGCATGGAATCCTCCGCAGCAAGCACAGAAACATTTATTTCTTCCTGTACTGTGTATTATTTTCCCACAGGTGTTTCGCCTTTTTTCACTTTAAGGTATCATCAGTGGAATCTATACAGTTATGATACACTTTTGCTTTGATATTTATTATTCGTAGATTATAGTACATGTACGTGTAGGTAAACAAACCAAACAGGATGAGATACAGAATGAACTCAAAGTAGTTACGTCTGTATTAGTGTTATGTCTATACTACTGACAGAAGACTGAGGGTGTATCAAAACAAGTGCAAACAAAATGATAAGCGAGAAGAAAAATGTTGGAAACATAAAAAAAATTATTATATTTCGTAAACAGAGCGTCCATGTGACCAGCTGAGAGGAAACACCGAAGCCAATAAAAAAATTAAAAAAAAACATGATGAACCATAAGTAATAACTTATTTACATAGAAACCGAACATTGAACTGTTTATAATCTACGAATAATACATACCAAACAAAACTGTATCATAGCCATATCATTACAGACTCCACTGGTGATACCTTACAGTGAATAAGGGGAAACACGTCTGGGTGAATAAAACACAGTGCAGTAAGACAAAGCGTTTTTATTTACAAAACAGATAATACTGTGCATAGTTCACTTTTACTCACTGGAATTCCCACAACGGGACGCTATCATTCATTGCACACAGAATGCCGGAACTGGCTCAATCCAAACTTCTGAAGGTTCCCTCCTGTAAGTTGTGTACCTATACTCATCATTGTAAGTTTTAATTGAATTTTGATGTCACCACACACATCGTGTGACAATCCAGTAACAGAGGAGTTCAGTCTGATGACTGAACAGAACAGCTACCTTTGGGAAACTCTCACATAACTGCCACTGTGCATGTGTAATGATATCTTAATACTGTTGCCCTTAAATCTAAGGGTTTTCAGCGACATCACAGGGGTATCGGCATCCATTAGTTATCTAAACGCCCTCGGTCCTGTGTTCGAATCCTGCCAGTTCAAAAATATAGAATGAAAATCATTAGGAATGCTGATCAAAGAATTCCAGCCCAAGTAGACACCCTAATTCAGCCAATGGCCTTGTCAAAGAGAGCAGAGGAGTAGGAAGAGGTTCAGGGCACGCTCCTGACCTTGGGGTAGAATGTCAAAAGTTTGAACATGGCAGGAAAATTAAATAACTTTAAAATGAAAAAAACTAGGGTTAAATCTAGATACCGTGAGGATTACTAAAGTGAAATGGAAAGGAAACAAGGATTTCTGATCAGACGAATACAGGGTAATGTCAACAGCATCAAAATATGGCATAACGGGAGTTGGATAACTTATGATTAGAAAGTAGGGCTGAGAGTGAGTTACAGTGACCATTTCCGCGACAGGGTTGTTCTCATTAGAATCGACAACAAACTAACAACGATAACGATGGTTCAAATATACATGCCGATATGTCAAGGTTAAGATGAAGATACAAAGAAAGTATATTAGAACATTAAACGGGTGATTCAGTACATACAGGTAGATGAAAATCTAATAGTCATCGAGAACTGGAATGAATTGTAAGGGAAGGAGCAGAAGAAAAGGTTACAGCAGAATATGGGCTTGATTGTAGGAATGGGAGAGAAGAAAGGCTAACTGAATTATGTAAAAAAATCTCCGCTAATAATAGCGAATACTCTGCTCAAGAATCACAATAGAAGGAGGTAAACTTCGATAAGGCCGGGAGACACATGAAGATTTCAATTAGATTACGTCATATTAAGACAGAAACTCCGAAATCAAAACTGGATATTATGGCAGTCCCAGGAGCACTTATAGACCAAGATCATAATTTAGTAGTGATGAATTGTAGGCTGAAATTCAGGGGAATGAACGAAGATGTATGCGTGAGGTTCCTGGGCTGTAGATACTGTTATAAGGAATACCTGAGTGGGCAGTTCCGTTGAAGAGGAATTGACACCTCTAAAGAAGGCAATCACAGAATTTGGAAAGAAAAACATAAGTAAAAAGGAGGCAAACTACCAAGAAACCACGGGTAACAGAAGAAATAAATCAGTTGTTCTATGAAAGAAAGGTGTAGAAAAATGTTCAGGGGAATTCAGGGACATAGAAATGTAAGAAATTTGGGAAATGAAATGTATGTGGTGTCATCGTCAATGGTCGCAACACGAGATGGTGCGCAGGGACAGTGTAGGACTGGCATCAAGGGAGGTGCTTTGAAATTCGGCTCCAGCCACAAACGCAGCCCTGTCAGCAACCTCCACGGCGCCGCCTTTGAGATGGACTTTGTGGTGAGCGGTAGCCACAGGCAGAAACGGGGTTCAAGTTCGTCATTGGCGTACGGCAGATGTAGTTCGTAGTTCCAGGGCTGCTGTTCGTAGCTACAGTTCATAGTGGAGATCAGCCTGCGACACTTTACAAGGGGAGTCGCCTTTAGCCCCCGCATAGGGACAAGTGTGTACCGCAGAGATTGACAGTCTGGCAGCCAGGATGGACATAGTCTTGTTGGCATATGATTCAGAATGTAGGCCTTGACAGGCCGCTGTTACGTATCGAAGCGCAATAGAGTCTGTATTTGTTTGTCACTAATTTTTTTGCACTGTCACAGTAGCGCTGTCCACCTCGGAAGAACTACAACGACTTCGAGGTTTGCAAGCCATTCTCTCGAGACGGCCCATACATATCAGTACACAGATCGTACCGGCAGCTAAGGCGAAATAATTGCATGCAAAATGTGGAGAAATCGAAAAAGAAACTTCGCAAGGGCTGATTCATCATATAGAAAAGTCAATACAACCGGCGGTCAAATTAAAAGCGAGGTTGGTAAGTTTAAGAGCGCAATGGGAAATCCACTGTTAAATGCAGAGGATAGAGCGAACTGGTGGACAGAGTAAACTGAAGGCATCTATGAGAGGGAAGAGTCGTCTGATGACGTGATAGAAGAAGAAACAGGAGTCAACAGGGAAGTGGCAGCGGATCCAATAATAGAATCAGAAATGAAAGAACCTTTGGGAGACTTAAGATCGAATAAGGCAGAAAGGATAAATAACATTCCATCAGAATTTTTTACAATCGTGTGGGGAAGTGGCAACAAAACGATTATTCACGTTGTTACGTAGAATGTATCAGTTTGCTGATATACCCTCTTACTTTCGGAGAAACATCGTCCATTGTATTCCAAAGATTGCAAGAGCTGGAAAGTGCAGGAACGATCACACAATCAGCTGATGAACGAACGTTGATGACAAGAATAAAATACAGAAGAATGGAAAAGAAAACTGAGGACGTGAAAGATTACGATCATTTTGGCATTAGGGAAGATGAAAGCACTAGAGAGGCAGTTCTGACTTTGCATTTGATAATGGAAGCAAGCTTAGAGAAAAATAAAGACATGTGGTGAGATTTGTCGAATAAAGAAATGCATCCTACAGTGTCAAATGATAGAAGATGTTCGAAATCTTGAGAAAAATACGGTTCTGCAATAGGGAATGACAGGTAATATACAATAAGTACGAGAGCCAATAGGGAACAATAAGACGGGGATACAAAAAAAGGAATTCAGGTACCAAAGGGAGAGAAATTAAATGTACCACCCGTTGATGAGCTGTGTAAGCTTTGCCCTGTCTTTCATCCGTTCGCCTATCGTGTTTTCTTAGGCGTAAATAGGGACCCACCCCAGCATCATCATAAACGACCGTGGGAATTAGCCTAAAATCCACAGGCTAGCTGGTGAACCAGAACAAGATCGTTAATCCGCCGCTTGGATTAAATCTTGGTCTCGTCCACCTTCGTGTCTCGCAAGCAGTCCAGAACTGAATGTAGAGTCTCTTCTCAAAATCTAATGAAAATCAGTTTTCAGAGGCTGTTAAAAATTTCTTTAAAATGTCATTAATATTTTCTTCCATTGCTCACTCTCTCGCAGGATTTATTATAACACAAATATCGTCTGCAGAAACTAACGGTTCTCTATAAACAAAATTATGTGCAAGGTCAATCACATACATAAGGTCTAATGGTGGACAAAAATTGATTGCTGTGACACTGCCTTCACGATTTCTCTCCAATCATTAAAATTTTGTCTCCTTCCTACATTGTTCCAATTATTCAGCACGACATTTTGCATTCTGATTGTTACGTGTCATTCAGATTAGTTGTGTGTAAAGACAATAAACCGTTACCTCAAGTTTTTCAAAGTCATTTGATCCACTCAATTAAATACCCTGGAAAGATAAAGTAGTACCACCAGCTACATTTTACAAATTATGGCTTAAATATCAGGTGAGTGAATTACAAGCAGCATTCCCAGTCATGTAAACCTCCTGGTATCCTAACTGGGAAATGCTAAGTAAATTGCATCCACTTAAACATTAGGCTATTCTTGAATGTAAAACCTAATCAAATGTATGGGAAAACGACATGAGGAACAAAATCGGACGATAATTATTTAAGTGATTCTTCTCATCTTTCATATAAAGAATTTTATCAGTGACATATTTTAATCTGGCTGGCGAAATTCTCTGTTTCAGTGATGCATATTCAACACACAGTTCATTTCTAAGAACACTTGCAGAACGCCCCAGAATTCTGTATGGTATTCCATCAACAGCATGTAAGTTTTAATGATTGTGCTGTTACACTTCTATCAATTTAAGTGAAGAATGCGGGTGCCGCTTCTACTTGCTTAACGTTTTGTGGAATGATGTTTCCAGTACACTCCCTTGCTCTTTCAGTTGAACTGTTTATCCATATTTGCTGCCGTTTTCAGGAAGTGATTGCTAAGAATATTCACAACTTGTGAATTGTCAGCCACAACATTTCTGTTCAGTTGAATGGTGGTAGTACCTTTCGCAATATCTGGTGGTTCTGCCTCCCAATGTACAATGTCCCACATATTGATAGCCTTACTACATGTTTTATTCATTTATGTCATGATATGTATATTTTTGAAAATTTTAATAACCTTCACATAAATATGTGGCATTGTTAGGCAGCGGTGGCGATAACCTTGTCAAGGTTTATTACCTTAATATTAGAAATTCTGAAAACGAGTACCACACTGTGCCACAGCAATATTTGCAGCATATAATCTGTAAATAACATCCTGTGGAAGCTATGCGGATTAAAATGTTAGTCCATACATTTTAAGTACTAAACAACCATTAAAATTACATTAATTTTTAATGAGACAATACTCTATGCTCGGAGTTAAAAACATACACACGCGCTGTAGTCAATTATTTCAAAATGTTAGCTCTTAAACAATCTTAGCGTTCCCAGCTCAGCTGAATTTCAAAACCCCTACACAGCAACCAATATGGAACCACAGTATCAACACAAACAAACTCTCCTATTAAAGAAGACCTATAAAAGAGGTTAATTAACGTTCAGTACTCATTTATATGACTAAAGCTCTGAATTAGGTTGACACAGTTAGTAGGAGCCACAATCCATAGGCAGTAGTTAGATTAACACATTTCGTGGCAGGCAGCGCGCATAAGCGCTAAAAAAACATTTATTTAGAAATGACCACTGACGTACAACATACATTGACAAAAAGCTGCACCTTACAAATGACGCCAAATACGTAACACACAAGCTGCGGTAAAATATGATCGACGCAGCACCGTCCAACAGCGTTTCTTAATTATTTATTTATTTGTTTGTTCATCTATTTGTTTGCTTGGTTCAAGAATCATAAAAGAAGGTTGTATACATGGAAGAATCCAGGAGATATATAGATTATATAATGGTAACACAGAGATTTAGGAACCAGGTTTTAAATTGTAAGACATTTCCAGGGGCGGATGTGGACCCTGTCCACAATCTATTGGTTATGAACTGTAGATTAAAACTGAAGAAACTGCAAAAAGGTGGGAATTTAACGAGATGGGACATGGATAAACTGACTAAACCAGAGGCTGTACAGAATTTCAGGGAGAGCATAAGGGAACAATTGACGGGAATGGGGGAATGAAATACAGCATAAAAAGAATGGGTAGCTCTGAGGGATGAAATAGTGAAGGCAGCAGAGGATCAAGTAGGTAAAAAGACGAGGGCTACTAGAAATCCTTGGGTAACAGAAGAAATTTAGTTGATGAAAGGAGAAAATATAAAAACGCAATAAATGAAGCAGGCAAAAAGGAATACAAACGTCTCAAAAATGAAATCAACAGGAAGTGCAAAACGGCTAAGCAGGGATGGCTAGAGGACAAATGTAAGGATGTAGAGGCTTATCTCACTAGGGGTAAGATAGATACTGCCTACAGGAAAATAAAAGAGACCTTTGGAGAAAAGAGAGCCCTTTGTATGAATATCAAGAGTTCAGATGGAAACCCAGTTTTCAGCAAAGAAGGGAAAGCAGAAAGGTGGAAGGAGTATATAGAGGGTCTATACAAGGGCGATGTACTTGAGGACAATACTATGGAAATGGAAGATACGATACTGCTGGAGAGTTTGCCAGAGCACTGAAAGACCTAAGTCGAAACAAGGCCCCGGGAGTAGACAACATTCCATTGGAACTACTGACGGCCTTGGGAGAGCCAGTCCTGACAAAACTCTACTATCTCGTGAGCAAGATGTATGAGACAGGTGAAATACCCTCAGACTTCAAGAAGAATATAATAATTCCAATCCCAAACAAAGCAGGTATTGAAAGATGTGAAAATTACCGAACTATCAGTTTAAATAGTCACAGCTGCAAAATACTAACGCGAATTCTTTACAGACGAATGGAAAAACTGGTAGAAGCCGACCTCGGCGAAGGTCTGTTTGGATTCCGCAGAAAAGTTGGAACACGTGGGGCAATACTGACCCTACGACTTATCTTAGAAAATAGATTACGGAACGGCAAACCTACAATTCCAGCATTTGTAGACTTAGAGAAAGCTTTTGACAATGTTGTCTGGAATACTCTCTTTCAAATTCTAAAGGTGGCAGGGGTAAAACACCGGGAGTGAAAGGCTATTTACAATTTGTACAGAAACCAGATGGTACTTACAAGAGTCGAGGGCATGAAAGGGAAGCATTGGTTGGGAAGGGAGTGAGACAGGGTTGTAGCCTGTCCCCGATGTTATTCAATCTGTATATTGAGCAAGCAGTAAAGGAAACAAGTCCGCAGCTCGTGGTCGTGCGGTAGCGTTCTCGCTTCCAGTGCCCGGGTTCCCGGGTTCGATAACCGGCGGGGTCTGGGATTTTCTCTGCCTCGTGATCACTGGGTGTTGCGTGCTGTCCTTAGGTTAGTTAGGTTAAAGTAGTTTGTAACCACCCTACAGATTTTCTAAGACAATATAAAAATGAAAATGGAGCCAAGTGTAACCTCCCCACAAAAATAATTGAAAATATTTAAATTTTAATGGACATCGTCCTAAACGTAACCTCCCAGCAGAAATAAAAGAAAAGTCTATGATAATGAAAACGATCCAAATGTTTGGTCCCCACAAAAATTATAGAATAATAATGACCCAAATGTAAACTCGGCACAAAAATTGAGAAATGAACATTAAACATTAAACCCACAATAATAGGGCAGCATCGCTGACCTGAGTCCCTGTGCAATAATTAATCTGATAAATTGATTCTGGGAGGAAAAGCATAGGAAATATTGTTTCAATTGGAATGATTCTTTTCTTAAAAATGATTGCTTTGAAAACAAAATTATTATTGGGGCATCTCTTGAACAAACCAATTACAATTAACATACATTACATTATCAGATGTGCGCAATGCTGCTTCATTACCTTAATTAACAATATACCTCGTCCCGAACCGTGACCAGAGACCCATGTCGACGCCCGCCGACTCCTCACACACACAACTTCCGACTGAGTCCAACTCGCAACTGCACACTCGCAACTGAACTCTCGCGCAGTCAAGCGCAGACTAGCAACGATAAATACCTCTCCGGTCAGAGATTCTGTCATGCCTCGCCATCGCTGCTACTGAATACATACGCGTTTCATAACCCTCCACTGGGGGGGCAAAAATTTGGCAGCGATGGTGAGTCATTTGGACTTGCCATGAGCAACTAATTTTTTCTTAACTAATTAACTTTACAATCACAGAATATTCAGATGTAGAACATGAAGTAAATGTGGTGCACATGCACTGAGTACAAAACATATTAGGCAATAACAAAATGTATATACAATGAGTACAAAACATATTAACAAATGATGTAAGTGCACACGAACTGAAAAACTCTTTAGCGTTTTCACATCAAATAAACATAATGAGTAAAAATCATGTTGACAAATGACGTAAGTGCACATGCACTGTAGTTCAGAACATATCAGCAAATCAAAATGTACATACAATGAGTAGTAATCATGTTAGAAAATGACAAAAGTGCACACGCACTGGAGTTCAGAATATATCGAAAAAAAATGTATCGGTCATGAATACAAATGATGATAGCAAAAAAAATGATTTTCACTATGTTACAAGAATTAGGATAGGAAAGGGAAGGATTGCATCATGGTTGTAGCACTTTAGGTTGCATGCAGCTGCACTGAAAGTCCATATATTTCCACAGAAGTACAACACCAAGTGAGACAATCTGAAGTTCTTTTCCCAGAAGTGTTTATCAGCGTAGCCAAGACACTGAAATGTCGTAGTAATTTTCCATGTTATCATTTTGGCAGTACATCAGGTACACCAAACAGTGGGACCATAATAACGTCTCCATCGCTCACGGTGGTGGACGGCATGTCGTGTCAACACCACGCTCTTAAAAGGCACACCAACGTAGAATTAGTGCAAAAACCAAATATAGTGCTCCATGATCAAGAGGATATACAGGACAAATGGATATTGCAGTAATTCAAGGTAGCTAGGTCAGAAGGTGAAGGACATTAAGTCACATACTAGTCTTCATTGGGAATTACATTAGTAGTTTGCGGAGTCATGGCCCAGTTATTGAACATTTATGTACCATGTATGTAGTATTACAGAAAAATGTTCATTAATTGGTTTACAGAGAACATTGGCACTCATTCTCTAATTACAAATCATAGAAGTCATTCGTTTTACAGAGAATATTTTACGGAGAACATTGGCATTCATTCCCTAATTACAAATCTTCAGAAGTCATTACTTAAAAAAGGAGGTAGTCAATAACACAGTATTACAGAATAATGTTGGTAATTAATCATTGGTCATCCCAATACAGTAATCAGTAGCATTCATTTCCCAGTTACAAAGCACTAGTAATTAATCATTGGTCATCCGAATACAGTAATCAGTAGCATTCATTTACCAGTTACAATGCATTATTAATTAATCATTGGTTATCTCAATACAGTAATCAGTAGGATTCATTACCCAGTTACAAAGCATTATTAATTAATCATTGGTCATCTCAATACAGTGATCAGTAGCATTCATTTCCCAGTTACAAAGCATTATTAATTAATCATTGGTCTTCCCAATACAGTATTCAGTAGCATTCATTTCCCAGTTACAAAGCATTATTAATTAATCACTGGTCATCTCAATACAGTAACCAGTAGCATTCATTATTCAAGTGACATACTATTCAGAGCTAATCAGTATTACTCAGAACTCTCTTAAACTGGTATCATTATTTTGGACTGGTAATTCATTGTTTTGTTAGTAATGCATTGCTTTGGGTAATTATAGGGGAAAGCAAGAAGAGAAAAAAAAATTTGCATTTGGGTTGTTCCTGTAAATGAAAATGTGTAACGTCATTCGTCATGAGTCAGCTGTAGCAAGGTTATGAAACAAGTAGAGTATATGTAATCACATTCATAAATGATATAGATTTAATGAACAACTGCTTATAGCACATTAATTTCATAAATAATTTCTCATGCAAAAAAAATGGATTATTAAGCTGAAAGAAGAAACGCATTTTATGCTGAAAGGTAGGGAACTTCGAATTAACAGGTAGTGAAATGTGTATAAAAATGTGTTCCATAGCTGTCCTTTCCAAAACCTTCAGTCATTATACTATGCAATATAACACCTGCTGTCAAAGCAAACTGCAACAAATACTTAAATAACTACATAGCATGAATACATAACTTCCACATTATCCTCATCTGTAAAGAAAAACTTCATTATCCATCACTTCATTATCTATATTATCATAACTTCATTATTATCATCACCTGTAAAGAAAAACTTCATTATCCATAGTAGCATATTCTTCATCATTATTCATCAGCATTCATTATCATCTGCAAAAAATCACTTCATTACTCATTATACAACTATTCCTTATCTCTATCATATTTCATCACTAAAGCTAAGATGTGTAGTTCTGTCTGACAGCCTGCATCAATCGCCTTGTATTCTAAAAGAAAAAATTAGTTAAGACTGCTATTCCACGATGTGTATAGTATATTCTTGTTAATGCTTGTTAATTCTGATCCATTTACTCTTCAACACGAAGTATTGCATTCTCTTTCGTTCATTTCGAAGGTGAAATTCCCATTTTGTTTAAATTATTTCTTTCACGCATCATTTCTTTCTGAAATTGTTGAACAAAGATTAATATCTTGCATTTACATCATATACTCACTAAATAATGACTGGTTTATGGTAACATAATTAAGCATACAGCATAACATGACAAAAAACGTAATATGTGAAAAAACATAGATAGTGTTCAGAGGCAAAAATGTACCCAGTGTATCACAATGTAACAGTAAAGTAGTCACGATGTTGAGATATCATAAGGCAAAATGTCAAAGTCAAGTGGTGTTTGCTATATCTTAACTATTTCATAGTGCATACAAACAAAACATGAAACAATCGTATATACATAAGAAAGACAAAAAATCTGACGTTCGTTGTGTTCAGCTTGTATGTTGTGTGGTTAATAGAGGCGAGAATTAAAGACTTTAATGGAGAGAAAATTTAATAAAATTAATATGTCACTAGATAACATTGCATAATTATTCATACGATACGTAAGTTTATCTGGAAAAATGAGCACCGTCTGTTATGTAATGACAAGAAAAGCGACCTGCTAACCTTACCTTGCCGGGCACTTGCCAAGAAAAAATACGATAATCATCAGTAATTAGTCAATTGAATATAATTGCATAAGTGATCATAAAACTAGCAAAATGGCATTATAGCATGTTAAATCATAAATTGTTTTCATTCAATAAAAGGTCTGATGTTTGACCAATGGTGGTTGCCTTTGGATTTTCTGGTTCTCAAACTTTCGACGTGTACAACATTGGGGTGAGGAATTCTGCGAATCCGATATGGACCTGCGTATAGAAGTTCAAATTTACTGCACCTACTTTTTCCTTTGTTGGATAAATAATGTGTACGTACTAATATTTTCTGTCCAATGTGAAAGTCACGGCGTGTACAAACCTGTTTTTGTTGTCTTCTCCGGCGCTCTGCGGCACGTTTGATGTTGTTCAGCGCAATGTCGATTATTTCGTGGTGTCGTAATCGACGAGATGTAGGAAAGTTTACTAATTCTGTAATTTTGTTTGGTGGTTCAACATTTTTCAGTATAACAGACGGAGATATCATAGTGGATTCATTTGGTATGGAATTAATTACATCTTGGAATGAGAGTATGTGTGTGTCCCAATCAATATGTCTTTTGTGGTAGTATATGCTGCACAGTTTACCAATTTCTTTCATTAATCGTTCACAAGGGTTCGAAGAAGCATGGTACTTGGATATATAGATCGGAGAAATGTTTCTAGTTCGTAACATACGTGTCCATATAGCAGAACGAAATTGTGATCCATTGTCGGAAATTACTTTCAACACAAGCCCTACATGAAATAGAAAATGTTTTACAAATGCTTTCGAAACAGTTTTAGCAGTAGCTTTGCGTAACGGAGTGAAAGTAACAAATTTTGAAGTGAGTTCAACAGCGACAAAGATGTAGCAAAACCTCTATTAGTTCTGGGAATCGGACCAAAAATCTCTACTGCGGCCATATGTCTTAATTTAACAGGTGCAGTGGGATATAATGGAGGAATATGTGAAGTTGTGTCTGACTTAGCTTTCTGGCAGATTTTACATGACGCTAAAAGTCGTCGTATACGTTTCTCCATGTTGGTAAAATAACAGTTCTGTCTCAGTATAAGAAAACATTTTCTAGCTCCGTAATGTACGTAACTTAAATGAGTATACCAGATTAATTTGTTAACAAGTTCGTCAGGAATGCATACTAACCAACTGTTGCTGTCAGGATGAGAGCGGCGAAACAGAATGTCATTGCGTACAGTGTAATGGTTTCTAATCGTAACATTATTCCTATCTTGCCAGAGTTATTTAATTTCTTTCCACACGTTGTCTTTATTTTGCTCTTTTGCTATGTCCTGTAATGACGACGAAATAAAATTTTCGAGTGCAACTTGCTGAATGTACATGACGCTGAAATTTGCTTTGCGGAAGTTGGTTGCGATGTCTTGCTGATTGTTGCTGAGAGAACGAGATAGTGCGTCTGCTACAATATTTTGTGTGCTGGGAATATGAAAAATTGTGAAATTAAATTCCTGTAAATAAAGCTTCCATCTGCTTAATCTATCGTGTGTGAATTTACCAGAAAGTAAAAATTGTATCGCTCTGTGATCTGTGTAAACGGTGGTATGTCTGTCGTTAAGAAAATGCCTGAATCTCGTAAAAGCCCATACAACACATAATGTTTCCAGTTCTGTAACGGAATAATTTCGTTCAACAGGTGACAGAATGCGACTTGCAAATGCGATGTTTTTAATTATTGTAGAGCCATCTTCTTCAATTTCCTGAAAAATATGTACGCCTAAAGCGGTGTTGGAACTGTCGGTAGCAATGGAAAAATTTCTTGTAAGATCTGGGTGCGATAAAAGTGGTGCATTCAACAAAGCATGTTTCAGGTTCATAAATTCAGACTGTGCTTGCTTATCCCAGGACCAAATAGTGTTTTTACCTGTCAATTGGCATAATATAGGTGTGTCTAAAGCAGAGTGATGAATAAATTTACGAAAAAAGTTAATTAAGCCCAAAAAACTGCGTAGTTGCTTCTTCGTTGTAGGAACAGTAATGTCACGTAAAGTTTGAAGTTTTTCCGGATCAGGCGCAATCCCTTCTGCTGAAATCACATGTCCAAGAAATTTTATAGAAGTTTTGCCAAAGTGCGATTTACTGAGATTAACTGCGAGTCCTTTAAATGTGTCGTGCTGTTTGACTTGAAATTCATACATAAAACCGGACGTAGTACCAGGAATGTTGTCGAAAACTGGAGCTTGGTGTAAAAGAATTTTGTGTAGTTGCGTGCGTTCGTCGTCTGTATTTACACTGCATTACATCGTAGTCAGCTTCGTCTGGAGTATTATAGTTATATACGTAGGTATCCGTGAACAATGTGGAATTACAGTCTATGCCACGTAATACGGAAATGACCTCTGTACAATTAATTGTTTGTTCTTCCGCAGATAAAGAGCGCTGAACCTCTAAAGCCAATCGTACATTTTCATCCTTCAACATTAAATAGGAATTCTGAAAGTCGATAACTACGTCGTGTTGTACGAGAAAATTAGTACCTAAAATAACGTCTGTTGTCAATAAAGGAACAATCCAAAAATTTGAGTGAAATGTGTGACCTGCAATGCAAAATGATAAATGCGTCTGTAATTTAACGTCTACTCCGTTACTCGATACTGCTCCTTTTACTTTCGTTTTGCCTAATGGTAATGTAGGATAGGTATTCTCTTTGTTACACGCGTTGAAAGTTTCTTCACTTATTACTGACATAGGTGCTCCAGAATCGATTACTGCTGAAAATTCCGATGAACCAATTTTAGTTTCGATGACAGGGTGTGAAATAATTTTCTGAACAACTGGTCTTTCCTGTAAAAGAGTGTCTCGGATGTCGTCAAAAGTAATAACATTTTCGTGAACAATATTCTGCGTGTCAAAGGTAGTGCTTGTGTTACTGGAAGATGCGACCTGTACAGTATCTAGTCAGATTCTATCTGGCGTGTTGTTATTTTCTGGAGGATGTTGTGGCATTTCGACTATTTGAACTGTTCTGTTATTTCTTCCAGACGTATTACGTTCTGGATGATATCTACTGTCGGGTTCATTCATGAGAATATGTTCTTGCGGATGATTTTGCTGTTGGTAAGACCGACTGTTAGTAAACGTATGTTGATAATTATGTTCATTGTTTTTACGTCTGTCGTGATAGTCATTCTTATACGTTGCATTGCTATAGGAATTGAAGTACTGTGTTTTCTGCACGTAGTAATTTCCTTGCTGCCGTGCATTACTATTTGTTGGAGCTGAGACTATACGTGCACGCGGTGAAACATTAAAGTTAGGTTGACCTTGTGCATTACATTGTTGGTTAGGTATACGTACCGGTTGGTTTTGTTGCTGTTGTTGTGAAAAACATATATTGTTACTAAAATGTGGTTCTTCTTGCTGATAATTTTTTCGATACTGATAATCATAATTTTATCTGCTATTAAAGTTCTGGTGGTTGTCGTTCCTAAAGCGTCTGTTACCTTTGCTGTTGAAATTACGTGGTTGACCGTAATTACTGTAAATTTGTTGGCCTTGGTTGTTATATGAAAAATTTTTGTTTACGAAGGATTAATCTGATTGCTGCACTTCTAAAAGCTGCAGCAGATCCCTGAATGCCGAAATATTTTCTTTTTGCTGACCCATTAAAAGTGACACTCTAAATGATCGTGGCAATTTAGAAATACATAATTGAATGAGTGCAGATTCACTATACGGTTCACTTAGGTACTGGTTTTGTTGCACCATGTGCTCAAAAAATTGCGTCACACTGGGAAAATTTGAGTTCTCATAATTTGGCAAACTAATTAGTTGATCCTTAATTCCACGCTGTGTCGTCTTTGACCACTACGCTGACAGAATAGCATTCTGAAACTCTTCTACTGAATAGCATTGCCTCGCGATCAGTCTCATACGAGTTGCCTTTTCGCCTTCCAAAAAACTGCAAATAAACTTAACTTTATGTGTTACGGGCCAAGTTGGTGGAAAAGCAAAGCTAAATTGTTGTATCCAATCTGGCGGATGAATCTGTGATCTGTCATTTTTAAACACTTTAAATTTTCTCACTGATAGAAAATGTTTGTAATCAAAATTATCGTCTCTGTATGTTGGAACAGGTTCAGGATTGTATGGGAATCTGTTTGACTGTGACTGTTCTGAATCTAACTCACGTACTCTCTGTACATTACTTAAATTATACGCACTGCGTGAGTCTGACAAATGTTCGCAAAGTGGCGTCTCCTGTGATGTGTTATTAACTGAAATATTTTTTATCTCTGTTACTTCTTGCTGTAAACTTGACAACTTTCTTCATAATGTATTATTTGATGAATCGATCTAATTGATTGTCTGTTGTAGATTTTGGAATTCAGATGTTTGATTAAATGGAACCGGTGCATTATCGTCTGATTTGCTGTCATTATTACTTTCTATAACGTCAATACGACTGGCCAAATCATCATATTTTTCAGTCAGTACTTTTACCTGATCATCGGTTTTAGTGTCACAAGCATTAATTTGTTTTTGTACTTTAAGTGTGGTTTCATTCAATTTTTTAACGTCAGCTTTGACGACATTGGAATCCTGTGGTAGTTCTAATTGTTCGAATCTGTCTGTCACTGTCTGAATATCTGCTGTGTGTGTATCTCTTTTTGATTTAAGATCAGAAATTTCATCACGTAATTCGGCGTTCAATTGTTCGATGGTATTAATTTTGCCGGACACTATAGCAATATTGTTGTCTACGTATGTTTTTGCCTTCGCAAACAATTTACGTTTGTTTTCTTGTCTCTGTGCTGTGATTGCTTCCACTACTTGTCGTTTTACTTTATTTTGATCCTGTATAAATTTGCGGAAACGCGTATCACTGTTTTGTATGTGGTGATTAAAACGTTCGTCAATCTGAGTGTTCTGTTGGTCGAATTTCGCGTCTATCTTTGCATCCATTGTGCGCGAAACGTTTGCTGTCATTAGTTTAAACTCGTCGCGTAATTGTGTAGCTTTCTCAGAGCATTGTTTACCGACTGCACTAATTTCGTCTCTAGGTGTTTCTGTTGTAGCTGTTTGCATATGTCTTAATTCCTGAGCAACAGATCTAATTTCTTCGCTACTTTTCCTAGCACAAGCCTCAATTTCCTCACGTAATTGTTCTTAGTATCATGACATTGTGTGGCAACCGCTCTAATCTGTTCACTAAGGTGTCTGGAATTGTTGTCTAATTTTTCATTGTGCTGTTGTTTGAGATTTTCGTTATTTTCATTAAGCTCTTGTTTGAGATCTTCTTTAAGTTGTTTGTGATTGACGTCTTGTCTTTCATTCTGTTGTTTGAAATCTTCCCTTAGATGTTTGAGATCTTCACTCTGTTGTTTGGAATCTTCCCTATTTTGTAGCAATATTGCCATAATTTGACCCAATGTAACATTATCTACTTTATTATCTGTGCTGTTTGATTGCGTACCTGCAATTATCACGTTTTGTGTGACCATTTGGTCATTCTGCAATTTACAAAAAGGTTTGCCAGTTAAATGTACACTGTCAGTCACTATTCCGGAATTAAATAAATCCGTCCTACTTTGAGTATCCTGTACCTTTTCATTAGAAAAATTTGTCTGTACGTCACTTGGATTTTCCAAACCGGTTGTGTTAAGCTGGGCAGCGCTCATTGCAACAGAATGCCCCGCGTCATCAATTGTCGTCAAATTAACAGAGGACACAATTAAATTCGTCTGTTCATCACTAAGATCAAAATCATTATTAGTGGTCGGTACGTATTGATTGTCAGTAAACAGAGGATTGTCATCAATACACTGTGTGTCACAAGTACTATCAATGAAGTTATTTAAATCGGTTATTTCACTCATTATACCTCGCGATGCACTATTAACAGTCTTTCGTGGCATTTTTACACTAATCACTATTATTCACAAATGAGATAAGACAATGCAAAATCCAACAAATACAAATACAACAAAGAACAACGAATTGCCGATGATCTGTGGGAGAAAGTCACAAAATTAGTAAAAGCGTTGCGCCAAATGCTAATTATATTTAAGTAAGTAAAAGCAGATATCTGACTACTTTTCAGAAGATTCTCAAAGAAGTTCGATCCTGGTCCGGATGTCGCCAAGTGTAACCTCCCCACAGATTTTCTAAGACAATATAAAAATGAAAATAGAGCCAAGTGTAACCTCCCCACAAAAATGATCGAAAATATTTAAATGTTAATGGACATCGTCCTAAACGTAACCTCCCAGCAGATATAAAAGAAAAGTCTATGATAATGAAAACAAGCCAAATGTTTGGTCCCCACAAAAATTATAGAATCATAATGACCCAAATGTAAACTCGACACAAAAATTGAGAAATGAACATTAAACATTAAACCCACAAAAATAGGGCAGCATCGCTGACCTGAGTCCCTGTGCAATAATTAATCTGATAAATTGATTCTGGGAGGAAAAGCATAGGAAATATTGTTTCAATTGGAATGATTCTTTTCTTAAAAACGATTGCTTTGAAAACAAAATTATTATTGGGGCATCTCTTGAACAAACCAATTACAATTAACATACATTACATTATCAGATGTGCGCAATGCTGCTGCTTTACCTTATTTAACAATATACCTCGTCCCGAACCGTGACCAGAGACCCATGTCGACGCCCGCCGACTCCTCACACACACAACTTCCGACTGAGTCCAACTCGCAACTGTGCACTCGCAACTGAACTCTCGCGCAGTCAAGCGCAGACTAGCAACGATAAATAACTCTCTGGTCAGAGATTCTGTCATGCATCGCCATCGCTGCTACTGAATACATACGCGTTTCAAGTTCAAAGTTCTAGGGGACTGATGACCATAGATGTTAATTCCCATAGTGCTCAGAGCCATTTGAACCATTTGAAAGGAAACAAAAGAAACATTCGGAGTAGGGATTAAAGTCTATGGAGAAGAAATAAAAACGTTGAGGTTCGCCGATGACATTGTAATTCTGTCAGAGACAGCAAAGGACTTGGAAGAGCATTTGAACGGAATGGACAGTGTCTTGAAGACAGGATATAAGATCAACATCAACAAAAGCAAAACGAGGATAATGGAATGTAGTCGGGTGATGCTGAAGAAATTTGATTAGAAAAGGGGACACTTAAAGTAGTAAAGGAGTTTTGGTATTTGGGGAGCAAAATAACTGATGATGGTCGAAGTAGAAAGGATATAAAATGTAGAATGGCAATGGGAAGGAAAGCGTTTCTGAAGAAGAGAAACTTGTTAAAATCGAGTATAAATTTCAGTGTCAGGAAGTCGTTTCTGAAAGTATTTGTATGGAGTGGAGCCATGTATGGAAGTGAAACGTGGACGATAAATAGTTTGGACATGAAGAGAATAGAAGCTTTCGAAATGTGGTGCTACAGAAGAATGCTGAAGATTAGGTGGGTAGATCACGTAACTGAGGAGGAGGTATTGAATAGAATTGGGGAGAAGAGGAGTTTGTGGCACAACTTGCCAAGAAGAAGGGACCGTTAGGTAGGACATGTTCTGAGGCATCAAAGGATCACAAATTTAGCATTGGAGGGCAGTGTGGAGGGTAAAAATCGTAGAGGGAGACTAAGAGACGAATACACTAAGCAGATTCAGCAGGATGTAGGTTGCAGTAAGTACTGGTAGATGAAGAAGCTTGCACAGGATAGAGTAGCATGGAGAGTTGCATCAAACCAGTCTCAGGACTGAAGACATCAACAACAACAACAACACGGCATAGATCCTAGACATGTAACAGTTGTAGTGCCCTATGGTAAGCTTAGACCAAAATGTGATTAACTGTTGGTGTAAAGTAATGGACTCCGAGTCCCATCGCCTGCACGTATTGTAACAAATACTTGCACAAGGAAATACAGTTAGCAACCTAACCCCAGGCCACACTATCATTTCGAAACAAATTATACGATCCGAACACCAGAATAACTACCTCGTTAACCACCACTCATAAAACTCAACTCAACTTACATGCCACAAAACAACGCTCAGTCACAAGTTCAAGTGCTTGGAAAAAGGGGTCAATCAAATTGACATTCTTAGATTTAGCAAGTTCTAAGTACAAAACTGTCATATCAGTTCCGTTATATTTTGAGTGAATTGCGTTCCTCCTTATACATGTTCCCTCCTGGTAACTGATTTTTCCAGTGGAAGCTCATGATAAACGTCCTCTTGGAAGTACCGAATCACCACTAGGATCCACTGCCAGTACTACGACAGTTATGCAGGAGGTGAAAAAACTTTGATTTAATGGTCTAGCGGCCGCTCATGAGCCACACATCACGCCGGTAAATGCCAACCGACGCCTCACTTGGTGTAAGGAGCGTAAACATTGGTCGATTGAGCAGTGGAAAAAGGTTGTGTGGAGTGAGGAATCACGGTACGCAATGTGGGTATGACAAATGCCAGGCGAACGTCATCTGAAAGCGTGTGTAGTGCCAACAGTAAAATTCGGGGGCGGTGGTGTTATGGTACGGTCGTGTTTTTCATGAAGGGGCTTGCACCCGTTGTAGTTTTTGCGTGGCACTATCACAGCACAGGCCTACGTTCATGCTTTAAGCACCTTCCTGCTTCCCACTGTTGAAGAGCAATTCGGGGTTGGAGATTGCATCTTTCAAAACGATCGAGCACCTGTTCATAATGCACGGCCTGCGGCGGAATGGTTACACGAAAATAACATCCCTGTAATGGACTGGCCTGCACAGAGTCCTGACCTGAATCCTATAAAGCACCATTGGGATGTTTTGCACGCCGACTTCATGTCAGGCCCCACCTACTGACATCGATATCTCCCGTCAGCGCAGCACCCCGTGAAGAATGGACTGCCATTCCGCAGGAAACCTTTGAGCACCTGTTTGAACATATGGCTGCGAGAGTGGAAGCTGTCATTAAGGATAAGGATGGGCCAACACCATATTGAATTCGAGAATTACCGATGGAGGGCGCCACGAACTTGTAAGTCCATTTCAGCCAGGCGTTCGGATACTTTTGATCACATAGTGTAAATCAGACTTGCGTTTCCTGTGTCTTTGTGATACTAAGGGATCATGTGTTTTTATGTTCATTCAGCTTTGAACCAGTTATACAATTTAAATACAGATGCTATTTGTCAAATGTTCAAATGTGTGTGTAATCCTATGGGACCTAATTGCTAAGGTCATCAATCCCTAAGACTACACACTACTTAACCTAAATTATCCTAAGGATAAAGACACACACACCCGTGCCCGAGGGAGGACTCGAACCTCCGCCGGGACCAGCCGCACAGTCCGGGACTGGAGCGCCCCACACCATTCGGCTAATCCCGCGCGGCTGCTATTTGTCATTTGAATCTTCCTGGTCATTTAAGCGATAGTTAAGTGCACACTCTCGTGACCTTCATATGCCCGCCACTTCGTGATGACCACTTAAAGACAGTTGTATTTGATGAGTTTTATCAACTACTTAACTTAAAAAGAAGCAATTCTTTTTTTAATAATACGTAACCCCTGTCCTGATGTCTGTATTTCCAGCTAAAATTGTAGACCTTTACGACGGACTCTGTTTGGAGGTATGCTAGGCATAATCGCACAAGAGTGTGTGTACTATCTATCGTAAGCAGAGCATTACCTCTAAGTGTCCAGCACTGTTTGACAAACCATACAATATTCAAATACTTAAAACTGCACCATTCAAACGACTTTACTTCGTGTGCACAATATGCATTGTTTTATATTGGACTATTGAGGTTACAGTATCCCCACTGTACAGTTACTCACTTCCCAACACTAGATATTGATAGGATAATGTCAGGGCTATTCATGTTCAGTACTGTTCAGTTTATAATGCTGTGACCTTTGTTTTCTTTTTGTGATTTAACGTATGCGTGTATTGCTCTTTTGAGTTTCTTTTCTCATACCGAAACGGATTGCGCTTGTTAATGAGTTACTTTGGTCATTATTGGATTTGCTCCAAGGCATAGGTTCTTCATATCAAGGCAACTTAGGTTTACTGTTCAGTAAATAAACCATTGCTAAAAACAGCACGCACATTCTGCAAACATCGTGGCCCAGTATCACTGAGAAGCCTCATTCCTTTATATGAAGATCCCTTGGAGCGGTAAGATGCTACATTGTTTATCTTAGCCGGCCGGAGTGGCCCTGCGGTTCTAGGCGCTACAGTCGGGAGCCGAGTGACCGCTACGGTCGCAGGTTCGAATCCTGCCTCGGGCATGGATGTGTGTGATGTCCTTAGGTTAGTTAGGTTTAATTAGTTCTAAGTTCTAGGCGACTGATGACCTCAGAAGTTAAGCCGCATATTGCTCAGAGCCATTTTCGTTTATCTTAATTAACAGTGAAAGCTTGTCAGATAAACAGTTTCGCAGTAACTGTTTCAGCCTTCCTGTCTATGTTGAATTGAAATGCAGTCAATGCAGATGAAGTGATGGTGTAGCACGAGCACGTCAAATGCATTCCAATTGCGACTGCGAAATGAACAGTGCTGATTCATGATGTTGTCATGACGTTGCTCTAGAGCAGAGGGCTGATCGAGCGTTCCGCTCTGTCAGTAATACGGCAGTCTGAGAATAGACGCTCCAGGCTGAGCCATTTGCGAGAATGGGGGCGACGTGCGTGTAGTCAGATCGATGCTGGCTGTGGCGTTGTGTAATTACGTTTTGCGGCAGCGGACAAGGAAATTAGTGGAAGCCGTGTCGGCTTGGCTGAATAGTGCGGCTGGGACGAACGTCGCGAGGCGAGGAAACGAGATCAGCGGCCGCGCTCTGTCTGCAGAGCAACGCCGCGTTAGGGGCGCGCCTGCGCTTCCGCCACCAGCCGTCAGCAAGCACGGCGGGCGACTCGACGTGTCTCATGTAGGTGCGAAATCTCCTGCTCGAGTTGGCTTAACAAAGTTGGTTGAAAACACTCTATATAACAGCGTCAGTCTTATTTGGTGGCTCACTGCTGATTAGGCCCCACCATCTGTGACAGCCGAAGTGGTTCCTTCCGTATGTCCTTTTCAAACAGCAGTTTATTGCCTCAAAACGTGAATTGTGAACAACAGATTATTATTGATCATAAGACAGGATAGAAGCACTATTCCATATTGCCCACGCTGTGCACAAAAAGTGCCATCTTGCTCACGCGAATTCGCTAGTATAATAATTAATAAATTTGGAGATTAGATTTGAGATAGATTATTTTCTATGAAGTATCTGCTTTTTATCCCCTTTAATGTAATTTCAGTCCCCTGACTCTGTATGGGTGTGGGGTAGGCTATCAGCGAATACAAATCTCTTCAGCCATATGAGAGTAAAAATTTTCAAACATAGAGTAAAACTGGATGTGGCCGTTGAAAAAATGAATGTTTGACACAATGAAAGGATGGAGTCATTTTCATAAGATCAAACACAAAGACTGATTTGTTGCTAACTTAAAATAATAGTACAGATGAAATGCCAAATGAATGTTTCAAAAAATTTAAAAGACAGATTGACAATAGCATAAGTTAAAAGGTATAAGCCGATGAGTTGACTGATTAAAATAAAGACACAGACGTGTGAAGTGACGATTGGTGCTAACCGCCAAAGAGAGGGATATCATGGAAACGTAGTAGTCGGGTTAGCAGTATCTGTTGGGCGGATGTTCGCAGGAGGGATTTGGGATAAGAGGGATGCTGTTTCGGACCAAGACTTACGATGTGGGTGGAAGATAGTGGAGAGGAAGGGAGCCTTGACCGGGTGTGGTGGGGTGGGTTCTTTTTCTTGTTTTTTTAATTGTTGTTTCATTCCCCCCACCACCACCGCCACCACAACACACAGGCAGGGGTGGGCTATCAGCGGATGCAATTTTCCGCTCTTCAGCCATATGAGAGGAAATTTATAAAGTTGATATAAAAGCTGTACATGTTGCCTGACAAAAGTAGCGTTTTGCAATAAAAAGACCATCAGTTGCAGAACTTAAATTATAAGTGAACAATTAAAACTTCGATACAGATGAATGAAGAAAGAGAGTTGCGTAAGGTGAAACGAAAGGGTCGATGTTTTGATTCGTGAATACAGTGATGAGTGAAGAGCCAAGGGGATGTAGACAACTAGGGATAAGGGTATCACGGAAACTTAATGGTATTGCGTAGGAGGGGTTTCGTATGGGTGAATGTTTGCAGGAGTGGTTGGGGAAGGCTGGAGTGAGATGTGGTTCCGAACCAAGAAGTGTGTGGAGAGGATTCGAGAGGAAGGAAGCCCTGACTAGGGGAGGTTGGATGGGGGATCTCTTCGAATTTCTGGATAAGTGTGTATCAGGGTGTATTTCATGGTCGGATTTGGAGAGACGATTAAAATTTCGTTGGGAGAGAATGTGGAGGTTGTGGAGATGTGCTGCTGTAGAGGCACGGCGGAGTACCAGGGGCAGAGAGGAGGAGAAACTAGGGGTTGAGCAGTATGGAGTGTATGGGTAACGTAGGATTTTCGAAGGGGTTGAAGATGGGAGGGTAGCTTGGGGAATTTTATAAGTTGTTTGAGAATGCGGAAGGCTGAGGGGAGAGGTATCCGAAGGGCTAGGCTGAGTGCATAGCGTTAGAGGATCTGTAGGTCGTGATAAGAGGAGAGAAAATATCTACCCGATTGATAAATATTAATAGCATGCATGGTCAGAGACATAAACACTGAATCCTTACTACCCAGCCACGATATTAATGATCTTGGCTTCCAGTGGCCATTATCGGAAATATGCTGTGACGTTGCAGTAAATACAAACGATATCGATTTTTTCAAATTCCGTATACACTGTGGAAATCCGAATAGTTCACGAGCAAGATGGCGGCTCGCTAGAACAGCAGAACACATTCTGGCGAGTTTCAAGAGCACAGCTGAACACTCGAATCGACAAAAGCGCTCTCACTCCCAGGGGCAATAATACCATACCTCATATGTGGCAGCGTGTCTTAGATCACTGCTAATTATCGGTATCGAAAAAAATTATTTAGCCAATGTTATGATACTCGTATCTTAAAGTTCCTTTTCTATGTTTATTGCTTATATACTTACTTTCTTCACATCGGATTGTCTCTGTTGGACATTTACATAAAGCATGGAAACGAGAAATACACGTTATAGCTACATTACTACAAAATTCGTGTGTACAGGATATGATGATGATCATAATGCGCTCTCACTCGTTAAGGAGTATGTGTTCTTCGCAATTCAGTTTCTATGACATATTAAGTGACTGTAGAGACCAATCCTGAAGTTTCAGATTTTTCTGTACTGTTGACACATTTGTTCTCCTGAGGAATGACTGCATAGCATTGCTTATCTCCAGGAGCTCTCGTTGTTTCCTATTATTGCATTTAACAATTTTTGCATTCTGCCTCAGTTGCTCGAAGCACTGGATTCCTTTCCAAACATTTCTCGACATACTGGATTCATTACTTACAAATTGGGTAATTTTACGTATTATAAAAATCCCAAAGTCTCAAACAAAAGAATTTACTCCAAAGGCAATATAAAGGAGAAGTTTAACTACTTTCATTTGTAACCAAATTACAGTAAAAGCTGATTATTTATACTTCAGATGAAGTTGTCTGAATGAAAATTAGTTTCAGGCCACAAGGTTATTCTTCGTTAACTGTACGCTAGGTGATGAATGACTGTGTAAGTAGCTGACATCCTTACAAAAGAACTTGTTTTTTAAAAATGTTAGTTGGACTTTTGAATTAAGATGCCGGCTCGACTAATTAATAACAAAACTATTAACCATTGGGCGTTTATGGCGATCGATCATCGTCACCAAACCAGCCTCTTCCAACTTAATGTAAAGGGTCAGAAATAAATTGCCTGATTTAATTAAAACAGAAGAACTGGAGAGTTCATCGTCTAACAGAATCAATCCATTTTTAAAACGTAATGTTGCCGTTATTATTAGCAAAAAGATGTATCTGGTACAGCTTACATCTCTATCGTGTCGATGCCATAACAGGAAGACAGGTAATGCCGCATATTTCTCAGATGAACTAATTATTAGAAAAGGAAGTTTGATAGAAAACCTTTGTGTTAAATATATTGATTTTTCCAAGACTTTGCTTTTACATAAGTACAACCAAAAGAAATAGTCTTTTCGCTCTTCAGTCAATAGAGTTGACGTAAACTAGCAAATTAAATAAATGAAACAGTATTACTTGTTACGTGACTATCCACAAGCTGGGATATCGTTTGAAGTTTTTACTAGCAACTCCCTTCCGGATTATTTAATTAGGCACAAGAGTTCCACATTGCGGCTTTATCAAAAGGTATTTTCTTATACTACACATCCAAATCCGTACGAAGTAACCGGAGTATCATTATTGGTTTGATTCGATTGTGAATACATAGCGCCATTACATGCGCCTTAACTTCTCTTTTCTTGGTCTTATGTTCCTTCTGCCACCTGCTCAGGGTTTTACCAAAAGATTAATCCGCTAAGACTATTGATGATGATATTAATGATCGTATGGCGTAAGAGACTGGGAGTCACCGCATGGGTTCTTCGGCCCCATAATGCAATTCAGAAGTAGAATTAAAATTCAAGGTGAAAAGTTATCAATGATACGATTCGCTGATGACATTGCTATTTTCAGTGAAAGTGAAGAAGAATTACATGATCTGCTGAATGGAATAAACAGTCTAATGGGTGCAAAATATGGATTCATAGTACATCGGAGGAAGACGAAAGTAATGATCAGTAGCAGAAATGAGCACATCAAGAAACTAACCATTAGAACTGACAGTCACGTAATGGATCACGTTAAGGAATTCTACTACCTAGGCAGCAAAGTAAACAATGACGGATGGAGCATGGAGCACATGAATAGCAGTCTAGTACTGCCAGGAAAGGCACTCACAGCCATGGGAAGTCTACTAATATCTAACGTAGGCTTTAAATTGTGGAACAAATTTCTGAGAATGTACTTCTGGGGCACAGAACTGTATGGCAGTGAAATAGGTAATGTGGGAAAACCGTAACAGTAGCGAATCGAAGCGTTTAACGTATGTTGTACAGACGAATGCTGAAATTTATGTGGATTGATACGGTAAGGCATGTCTGGGTTCTCCGGATAATCGGAGAGGAAAGGAGTATGTGGAAAACATTGACAATAAGAAGGGACAGGATGACAGTCAAGACATCAGGGAATAATTTCCATGGTATTAGAGGGAGCTGTACATCGATGAAGCTGAGATGAAATTATTAGGAGAACGCAAATATCTATTCCCCAAATGAAGAAAATTTCCGGTGCGTCGGGGAGTCGAAGCCAGGATACCACGATCTAGAGTCAGAGAAGTATACCACTGGAGCACAAGCTGCACACAATACTGCTGTATATGACTGAAGGTGAAACTTTCGGTAAATTTATAGTTACTCGTCAAAGCTGGAACTTTACATTCGCACAGGTTGTATGTCACCGCTTTTTGTGATAGCCGGTACCGGTCTCCATGTTGCAGATACATGGCTGCCTCGCCAGTTCATTAGTGATTGCGCGTCTAGTCGAAATATCAACCTTAAGGGGACTTCGGATATCGCACTGCACCGTTGACCCCGACACCACTTGATCGCAAAGGTTTGTAATTGTTTTACTTTTGTCGGAGTTTCTGAAAGACTGCACCCCTACACCCCCACTACCCACTCAAACCTTATTGCCCCTTTGGGTGAGCAGCAATGATGCTTACCAACAGCAATGAACACACCCGAAAGTGTGGGACGAGTTTGACTATTGGCTGCATGTTGATCGTGCGTTGAGGAAAATTCAACATTTGTTGTCAAATAGAAATGAAAACTAGGATCCTTAATGTAATTGTAAAAAGTAGTCCAAGCCCTTGAATGGACAGCGCTGTTGATTGCCGTCCCCAAAACCCGGCTTAATTCCACGATAATGTGAAGGATTTTTCCTTAGTGGGACGGGTGCGCTCTTCATCTTCACGCTAATTGCTAAGGAGCCATTTGACAAAGCAGTAACGGCTACAGGTGACGAAAACTGACAACTGCTGGGAGGGATGTCTTCCGACCCCAAGCCACTTCATACCGCATCGAAACGACGCCATTGGCAGAGGATGACACGTCGGTCGGTCGGAAAGGATGGGCCTGCGATGGTTTGCGAACGGAGTTTACGTTTATGTTATTCCAAGCTGTACGTGCATACGTGTAAAACACATACATTTTTAAAATCGAATGATTCGTTTCAAAAAGAAAGCTTTATACTTGTATGCGTAGTTTAAATTTCACGTAAAATACAAAACAGTTAGCGAATTTCAATTGGTGGCATTCACACAGACCTTTGAAACAATGGAACTAGTCGGAATTTCACTGAGATCTACCGTTTAAACAACGGAAGGCAAGGGGATCGAATGTCATTCACATAGACCACTTAAAAATCGGAACTGCTTGGAATTTCATTCACAGATACCGTTTAGGAAACGGAAAAAGTTGGAATTTCACTCCTACAGACCGTTTAAAGAATAAAATGTGTGCCAACGCCTTCCTCAAGTCAGATTGACGGAGGGTTCGATATGCATGGACCGAAAAGCGTTAAGTGCTAACACTATTTATATAGGGTGTTGCAAAAAGGTACGGCCAAACTTTCAGGAAACATTCCTCACACACAAATAAAGAAAAGATGTTATGTGGACATGTGTCCAGAAACGCTTAATTTCCATGTTAGAGCTCATTTTAGTTTCGTCAATATGTACTGTCTTTCCTCGATTCACCGCCAGTTGGCCCAACTGAAGGAAGGTAATGGTGACTTCGGTGCTTGTGTTGACATGCGACTCATTGCTCTACAGTACTATCATCAAGCACATCAGTACGTAGCATCAACAGGTTAGTGTTCATCACGAACGTGGTTTTGCAGTCAGTGCAATGTTTAGAAATGCGGAGTTGGCAGATGCCCATTTGATGTATGGATTAGTACGGGGCAATAACCGTGGCGCGGCACGTTTGTATCGAGACAGATTTTCAGAAAGAAGGTGTCCCGACAGGAAGACGTTCGAAGCAATTGATCGGCGACTTAGGGAGCACGGAACATTCCAGCCTATGAATCGCGACTAGGGAAGACCTAGAACGACTAGAACACCTGCAATGGACGAGGCAATTCTTCGTGCAGTTGACTATAACCCTAATGTCAGCGTCAGAGAAGTTTCTGCTGTACAAGGTAACGTTGACCACGTCACTGTATGGAGAGTGCTACGGGAGAACCAGTTGTTTCCGTACCATGTACAGCGTGTGCAGGTACTATCAGCAGCTTATTGGCCTCCACGGGTACACTTCTGCGAATGGTTCATCCAACAATGTGTCAATCCTCATTTCAGTGCAAATGTTCTCTTTACGGATGAGGTTTCGTTCCAACGTGATCAAACTGTAAATTTTCACAATCAACAATTGTGGGCTGACTAGAATCCGCACGCAATTGTGCAATCACGTCATCAACGCAGATTTTCTGTGAACGTTTGGGAGCATTGTTGGTGATGTCTTGATTGGGCCACATGTTCTTCCACCTACGCTCAATGGAGCACGTTATCATGATTTTATACGGGATACTCTACCTGTGCTGCTAGAATATGTGCCTTTACAAGTACGACAGAACATGTGGTTCATGCACGATGGAGCTCCTGCACATTTCAGTCGAAGTGTTCGTACGCTTCTCAACAACAGATTCGGTGACCGATGGATTGGTAGAGGCGGATCAATTCCATGGCCTCCACGCTCTCCTGACCTCACCCCTCTTGACTTTCATTTATGGGGGCATTTGAAAGCTCTTGTCTACGCAACCCCGGTACCAAATGTAGAGACTCTTCGTGCTCGTATTGTGGACTGCTGTGATACAATACGCCATTCTCCAAGGCTGCATCAGCACATCAGGGTTCCATGCGACGCAGGGTGGATGCATGTATCCTCGCTAACGGATGGCAATTTGAACATTTCCTGTAACAAAGTGTTTGAAGTCACGCTGGTACGTTCTGTTGCTGTGTGTTTCCATTCCATGATTAATGTCATTTGAAGAGAAGTAATAAAATGAGCTCTAACATGGAAAGTAAGCGTTTCCGAACACATGTCCAAATAACATATTTTCTTTCTTTGTGTGTGAGGAATGTTTCCTGAAAGTTTGGCCGTATCTTTTCGTACCACCCTGTACACGCTTGAAAAATATTCTGCAGGAACGTCTTTGGAACCTCAGAGAAGAAAGACACGCAAAACTAAGTGCTTCATTTTTATCTTAACAGACCTCGCTAGTAGCATTCTTTCTCGAGCTAGCTACTAGCCTGATAGCCTAATACTGGATTCCCATGGCATATTATAACAGCATAATTTGTCTTACATCACTAGGCCAGGATTAGTTTGGAAAGAAAATGTCAGACTCCCTTTTGCAAAATTTAATCGCAACGGCAATTCAGCACGTGCCGCAAGATGCTCCTATTTCGCTTAGCTGATAATAATTGAAGCATCCCTAGGAACGACTCCAAGATACTTCTCGCACCCCTCTCCCTAGTACACCTACTCTTCACCCACCCACCCACCCACACACACACACACACACACACACACACACACACACACACACGAGATGATTGTGGTCTAAAAGCCGACCTTATTACATGTATGTCGTACCAAGTCTCATACTGAACTTATTGCACGTAGTGTTGTACCGTGGAATTTAGTTGGAGTGAGGTTGGGTTTGGGGGCTGGGCAGACGTAGTACCCTATATTTTTGGTGACAGCTTTTTTACCATGCAAAAGACCAGTGGAACAACATAGAAAAGACTGTTCTAGAAAAGACTCTGTTTGAGACCGATAAACTTGAACAGGATTTGAACAATACAAAATATCATCTTGATATATTAACAATAATTAATACAAAACAATTATATTCTGGCCCCGCGCAGGCAAACAATATAACGACGTTACACTTCGCAATATTCCGCCTTCGTCCTTCAGTAGTTACGAAAATAGTAGCTTACTATAGCAAAAAATACTGACTTAGCTGCTACAAAATACTGAGTAGATTCAATACTAGCACCTGCTTGCCTCGCTAATACTAGCAACCTCCATTAAGCAAGACACCAACTATCATTACACTACTCAAAAATCCACACTTACGTCTAAGTGATCGGTACAGCAGTTGCGCATTTAAGGAATTCATTCATGTAAGAGAATATAGCAGTTCACAATGCACAAGAATGAACCACAAGTTGTAAGTAGGCTGTTTAGGTTTTCTTATTGGTAACGCCACGTAGCGCTCTGTATGAAAATCACTGGCTGTGCTGTGTGCAGTCTGTGGCTAGTTTGCGTTGTTGTCTGCCATTGTAGTGTTCGGCAGCTGGATGTTAACAGCGCGTAGCGTTGCGCAGTTGGAGGTGAGCCGCCAGCAGTGGTGGATGTGGGGAGAGAAATGGCGAAGTTTTGAAATTTGTAAGACTGGATGTCATGAACTGCTATGTATATTATGATTTTTCAACACTATTAAGGTAAATACAGTGTTTCTTCTCTATTAAAATCTTTCATTTGCTAACTATGCCTATCAGTAGTTAGTGCCTTCCGTAGTTTGAATCTTTTATTTAGCTGGCAGTAGTGGCGTTCGCTGTATTGCAGTAGTTCGAGTAACGAAGATTTTTGTGAGGTAAGTGATTTGTGAAAGGTATAGGTTGATGTTAGTCAGGGCCATTCTTTTGTAGGGATTATTGAAAGCCAGATTTCGTTGCGCTACAAGTATTGTGTGTCAGTTTAAGGACAGTCATGTATAATTTTGTTAAGAGGATGTTTCATATGTCGACCCTTAGCCGAGGATACCTCACTGGAATCTTCTGATTTTTTTCTTGTAGTTTGTGTAATTAGTGTAGCTATTGTTTTCTGCTAGCGCGTAATTGTAAAGAGAATCTCCTTTGTAGTTGCAGTCTTTCATTGTTGTTGTGGCATGCATGTAGATTTGCACCAAGTATTTCGCAGCTGCGCTTGCAATTAACTAGATATTATTTTCAGTGCTATGTTAATGTGTTCTCTTATTTTCGCTCTTCAAATTGTGTTTTTCTGTGTTGTCGTGTGAAATATTGTGACAATAATGGCGTGTGAAAAACGTAATCCTAGGCTCCAAAGTAAACTGAGAAATGACAGTGAAGACGAGAGCAGTGTGTTAGCGCCACCATGTAATGAATTAACTAATTTTCAAAGTAGTAATTTGGTAATTGTGCATAGGGAAATGGAGCGGGCTGCAAATAATGGTGTAGGCAGTGAAACAACTGGTGAACAGGGAAGCATTATCGATCGATCGGTCGGCAACAGCTCGCCTCAGGATTCCGAAATGACACGACTCAATCTTGCAAACACTGTTGATTCATGTTTTGCGTCCTCACCGTTTCCACAAATAAATCAAGACACATCTTCTGCTTTTCAAAATGCGAATATTGCCGACTCAAATGCACTGCCGAATAGCACTGAGGAACATGTTTCAGACACCAGTGGACTGTTATTACAGTTAATGCAACAAATGGGGCAAAGGCTACAAAGGTTAGACACAACGCTTGAACAAAATCAGAAACAAATGGGACAAAATCTTCAAATGTTAGACACAATGGAACAAAATCAGAGACAAACACAGCAAAAGCTTCAAAAGTTAGACACAATGGAACAAAATCTTCGGAAGTTAGACACCACACTTGAACAAACGCGTGAAGATTTAAGTACTGAGTTACATAAAATCGAAGCGAAATGTCAGAAAGTCTGTAATGACGTAAAAACACAAATTTGTGAGCATTTCCAACCTATTTTTTCGCGGCATGAAAATGCATTACAGAATCACGAAGCAGTCATAAAAGAACTGCAAACTATTGTTCATGAAAATCATGAGACCTTGCAAGCTAAAATTGACTCAGTTGCATCTACCGATTCGGTTACGCAACTTTCAAAAAGTCAGGAAAACATAAAGGACACAGTAGATACTCTGAAAATTGGTTCAGAAAGACACATGGAGGAAATTAGTTCATTATCATAGAAAGTAGTTGAACTTTCGGATCAGATAAATAATTTATCTACGAAGGTAGATGATAATCTGAATGACACAAAACCGGTAGTCTTTAATGACACAGAAGAGTGCGAACAAATTAGAAAATTCAAACAAACTCAGAATCAAATTAATACGCAATACCAAAGAGACATCTGGGAAGTACAAGATCAGCTGACACAGGTAATACAAGAATTACGTATTTCAGAGGACACTCGCGCCCCAATACGGGAAGAGGGACATAGAAATACGGAACAGCCACAAAATTATAACACAGCGCATTTCGGAAATTATGAAAGAAATTGGCAAGGTGCACCGAATTTTGAAATGGAACCGCTGAAACGACGAAACAATGACCGATATGCGACTCGCCGACATGATGATTTTGACTATAAGCTGTTCATTACTACACGTAAATTTAAAACATTTAAGAATTCTGGCAACGACATTCATCCACAAGCGTGGCTCCATCAATTCTCTCATTATTTTCCTTCCAACTGGTCATTAGAGCACAGATTAGAATTTATGTGTGGCTATTTAGAGAATGAATGTGATCGGTCATTCACGATTGTCACAGTGAAGAAGAATTTTACCATGCCTTCCTCTCAGTAATTGGTCTCAAGCTACACAAGACCGAGTAAAACATAGCATCATAATGATGAATCATTTCGAACAATCTGAATTTTCCAGTCTTGTGAAATATTTTGAAGACATGTTGCACAAGAATCAGTACCTGTCAAACCCATACAGCCCCTCAGAACTCATCCACATTTGCTTAATCAACATTTACGACATATTATTTTGGCAGGACGTTGCAAAGACGACATTGAAGCTTTTCAGGGACTCTTAGAAGAATTAGAAATTGGCACTGACAATCGCGGAACGCGAAAACAGGAACACAACAATTACAGGTCACATCCGCCGCAATTCCGCGACGAAAGAAATAATAACTGGACACGACAAGGCTATTTTCACAACACAAATCGTGACCAAAACAGACACCACCTGTATGACAACCGTTGGCAGAGTAGTAATAATTACTGGGAAAGATCACCTCTCCGTGGTAGTGACTATCACAGAGACAATCAGAGAAACAGACAATTTGGGAACCACAACTATTATTATCACGGGAGACAGAATAACTTCACACGCAACGGTCCACCGCGCAGTGATAGTCCAGGGAGAAATTCTCCACAACTTAACCGACAAGAAAGAAACTACAGGAATTACCGACATGATGACAGACGATATAATCGTAACAACAGACTTGAATTGCATCAGAACTGGCGAGATTCAAACAGAGCAGGGCACTCTAGACAAGGTGAATTTGTAGAAGTTAGGTCTCCAAATCCCAATAACAACGCGCCCCAACAAAGAGACAGACAATGACTCGCGCCGTAGGCAGCCACGTGCGCCAGCTGGCTGAGAGAAAAATAACATAGAAGCTAGCCTTGAGAAAAATTCCAGTTACTCTTTACCGACATATACCGCATGATAATTGCATTCAAGTTGATATTCTGCATACTGAGGAAGAGTAAAGGTTTACACCACATTTCACATGTAAAGCCGTCTATTGAGAGACCATCTGCTTTGTAATTTAGTCTTTACTATAAAATATTTCACTTCATGCTACTAGTACTATTTGTCACACTTACAAACTGTTAACATGCAACTATGTTTTAAAGCTAACTAACTATCCAGTCAAGAACATAGGTAACTTAGAAAAGTAATTGTGAATGCATTGTTATAGTGAACAGACGACACAGTGGTTAGTTTATGTGACAGCTACACGATTTTATCACGACGCTACTAATGAGTGACAATTTACAATGTTGCTTTTGCGGTGTTTCTGTTTCATATCTGCACAGTTTTTCTGAATTATTCTGGAAAGTAAAACATGTTTTAGTAGTAACTTTTGTGGTATAGCTACAATGAGACAGCCTTTTCCGTAGCACAACATTACGTTACAGCACAGTACTTTCTTCATCATGGCAATAAGCCTAATAACTAAGATATCTATACGCAAAGCATTTCACTTTTGTTTATCATGAGGTAAGTACATTGACTTTTGCAGAACTTAGCTTTCGGAGGATGATAACTACGACACTTCCACAGAGATTATCTTACAAGATGCACAGTCTAGCGCTACAGTACATGTATTTGAGTGATTAATTTTGTACTTAAAACATTTATTTTTAAAGATATTTGAAGTACAATGATACAAAGGTTTTCCGTGATACATTTCATTCCATTGCTGTAATCTGTAACACCTGAGGGTATTATTCATTTATCCTTAGGGGACACGCCTACTTTGTGTACCATGTGTTTGGCAAGCACAAGGAGCCCTAGCTAATATGGTATTTGCTTATACAACTTTAAACATCGGTACCATATTTCTCTAACACAGAATTAGACAGCTATCTGATTATTTAACAGAGAAACAAAATTTTTTTACTACGTCAGTGACAGATGTTTACGCAATTATACAGCTGGATAACTTCACACTTATGAAATTGTATTTTGTCTGTACTGTGTGAACCCTTCATATTTTTCAGAACCAATTTGATACTATGAGAGCGTTGAATGATGTATTTGGTAAGGGAGCATGATTTTTAAAGTACGTTTGAGGTAGATGACACTATTTAAGTGAGCAGAGATTTTTTTAGGTTTTGACATTGCTGAAAGCTACAACGTTTTTGAGATTTGACTGAGGTGTTATAATGTTATTTTTATGACAACGATGTGCATTATGCTGTTGACGTATGTTTATGATCAATAAGATGATGCTACTGTATATGAGGAATTTGATTATGCTACGTATTTATTATGATGAAATATTGAAGAAGTGTCGACGAATACGGATTTGAGTAATGAGTAGTGGTTAGGGACTCTGATTTGTGGAAAAGGATGTTGGAAACCAAGAATCGTACTTTAAGAGTTATGAAATGTGTGTAAATGCGCGAATGTATCACAATGTTGACGAAAACTTTTTGAACACTGTTATATACATAGGATTTTGTTTCTACACATTTGCAACGCAAATTCTCGACCTGTGAAATTTTTTATATGAGACTGTCACTGTAATGCAAACTGGTGTCGTAAATATTTCAGTAAGAAAGTTAAGTGGCCACCTTCACGTAATGAGTCATGGGCACCCAGCTGCGCGACAGTCGCCTGGAAAAAAGCCATTAGTGTGTGCCTTTCAGAGGCACAGGTGGAGAAAAAGAGGCCATTATCCTTGCTATTGACATTCCTTTGTAGAAAGCATCACAAATACGACATGCTCAAACTTGAAAACATATGATTATACTGTGGAGCTCTTAATTTATGATATTTACTAAAATGCCTCACGAAACGATGAGAAACATTTCACGGCTATTGTCTCGCTTGTTGAGAGAAATGCCATATGGCTTGCTTTATGTATTTATTTACTCATTTTGTTTAATATATAGTTTCTAGCTGCACTGTAGCATTGGTTAAAATAAAATTTAATAGATGTACTAATATAGTTATTTTATGCCTACAGATCCAGTAAATTATATATTTATGATCTACTTTCAAGAAAACGAGGGCACATAAATAGACATTTCCCTTCACAGGAATTGCATAAATAATTTTTTTACGATTTGGTAACTTATCTACTAGTGGAAGTTCTCGTGATGCATCACCCTAGTGTTAAGATGTGACATAGGAACTAAACATGGCCATTTTTACTGTAATATTTTTTCTCCTTGAGCTATGTCATGTTTAGACATAAGTTATAGCATTTGGTGCTGCTGTTTGCCAGGCTCAGTGCTACTGAATTTCACTTTGTATTACTCTGTTAAGCCAGTTTTACTACCGATTTATTTTTCTGGTTTGCTGCACATTGCCTTATATTAGTTCTAATATTGCAATTGCTTTTCTAATTTCTATAATGCTGCTTGCTTTGCAAATCTGCATTTTTTTGTCATTGCTGTTTGTGTTAATTGTTTTCTGCTGCTGCATTGCCTCGTCCCTTAGTTTAGCATCTGAGCTCAGTAGATTTAAGTTAGCTTAAGATGGGGTAAGCCATATAAGAGAACAAGTGTGATGAATTGGAAGAAATGCATTGAGAAGCTATAAGAAAATGGTTTGGCCAAAAATGTATTTTGAAAGAGGATATGAGCCAAAAAAGCAGGGTATAGGGACAACAGGTTTAGGTAGGATTTTCTTGGAAATAAATGATGAGGTAAGATAATGGAAAATAAATAATGAGGTAAGAAATATGTGAACATATAAATACAGAAAGCATGCTTGGATAGGATTGTTTTGGTGGAAACAAATGTTGAAATAAGATGAAAGATCTATTGAATGAACTTTTGGGTTGGACTGCAGCACCAAATGTTACACTGAAAACAAACCCTGCACTTTCCTTTTGTGTTATTCTGCTACGTGTTTGTGTACCCTTGTTTATTTGCGTTTTTCCTGTGTTTATGTGTTTAGCTGATGAGAGTTACATTGTAGAATTTATCTAATACTATGTTATTTACTTTGTAAAGATGTTTAGACATTGTTTATCTGTTCTGGTTTGTTGCTCACGTGCGAAGTTGATGTTTCAAAAGTTATTCTGATCTTTTATGTATGTACTTATGTCATAATTCCAGTAACACTGATGTATATGTTATTTCGATTCTTTTGTAAAGCCTGTACTACAAATGTTATCTTTATTGTTATGTTCTTTAATGATGTATTTTGTCTCTTTGTAATTGTATTCGTAAGTTATAAAATTGTAGTTGACACCAGTTCATCATATTATTAACTTGTAAGTTCCATTTCACTGCACACGTTTCTGTTGGTCATAGTATATGGACAATATGTGAGAAGTAGGGACTGTTAGCGTTTGCACGTGTGTTAATAATTCAGCAAGGGACTGGATAACAGCATTGCTGGTTCTAACGACAATTCCAAAAACTTTGTGAGCGCACAAGTGCTGGTTATGGACTTGCTATATTGTCCACAATACTCTTCGATGGTGATTGTGCACCTGCACAGTCGCAGGAGATGGCTGCTGGCCATCTCTACGAGGACTACAGTGGGTCTACACCTTTGATGATCCACCAATACCATTAGTTCTACAAGGACTACAGTGGGTCTACACCTTTGCTGACTCGCCAGTACCATTAATTTTACAAGGACTGCAGTGGGTCAGCACCTCTGGTGGCCCACCAATACAGTAATCTCTAACAGGACTACATTGGTCTGCTCTGTGATGACCTACCTACCAATATTCTTCAAAACTTCGACTGGTTCTGCTGTGGGTTTGCTCTGTTGTGACCCATTACCTGTCGGCACGTCAAGAGTCAGCATTGTCTTTCTGTTGGAAGGACAACACTACTTCTTCAAGACTGCATGGAAATCCACTACTTCCGTGTGCATTTTCTTTTACTGCTCAGACTTTGAGAAAAACACTGCAATTTTGCTGTGATGAACAATCTGGACTCCCTTTATGGACTGTGAGAAAATTTTAGCTTTTGACCAACATTGTATCAATAAGTGTGTGCATGTGATATCTTTGTTATTGTAATTATGAAAAATTTTATCAAATCATTATTGGCCACTGCCCAAAACAATTTGTAAAATTTTTTGTGGGGAGCATGGGGGCTATGTAAGTAGGCTGTTTAAGTTTTCTTATTGGTAACGCCACGTAGCGCTCTGTATGAAAATCACTGGCTGTGCTGTGTGCAGTCTGTGGCTAGTTTGCGTTGTTGTCTGCCATTGTAGTGTTGGGCAGCTGGATGTTAACAGCGCGTAGCGTTGCGCAGTTGGAGGTGAGCCGCCAGCAGTGGTGGATGTGGGGAGAGAAATGGCGAAGTTTTTAAATTTGTAAGACTGGATGTCATGAACTGCTATGTACATTATGATTTTTCAACACTATTAAGGTAAATACAGTGTTTCTTCTCTATTAAAATCTTTCATTTGCTAACTATGCCTCTCAGTAGTTAGTGCCTTCCGTAGTTTGAATCTTTTATTTAGCTGGCAGTAGTGGCGTTCGCTGTATTGCAGTAGTTCGAGTAACGAAGATTTTTGTGAGGTAAGTGATTTGTGAAAGGTATAGGTTAATGTTGGTCAGGGCCATACTTTTGTAGGGATTATTGAAAGTCAGATTGCGTTGCGTTAAAAATATTGTATGTCAGTTTAAGGACAGTCATGTATAATTGTTCTAAGGGGATGTTTCAAAGCTCAGTAAGAAGCTCCGTACTGAATCATTATAAAAACCACAGAGTACAGACCAGTCCACAGGTGACACAAAATTTTGAGTTTTATTTAACCTTCCCGCAATCACACTAGTGATATGAACCGGCTTGCTTTATGACACTATTTTCACTTTCACAGGACCATTTTGAAATAAGCAAAGTTCACTTAACATAGCCCCGCGTGCAACAGCCGCAAAAAGCCGTATCTCAGTGCTCACAACTTTCAGGCGAAATGAGCTCCAGTTCACCTATTGCACCGTTGTATGTAACACAGAGGCTGAACTCGAGCACAAGAGCACCAGGAAACAACATTATCAAAAATTGCTTTGAGTGTGATCCTTTTAGTCTATTAAAACCGTTCCTCGCCTTCCTGCAGTGTGCAACCGGAGACACGACCCACTCCAACAGGTTGTTGTGGATACTCCAGCGTCCATCCGCAGTCGATGCTCGCGCCAATTCGGCCAGGGTCGTGGATTGACTTTGCTTCGTGCAGAAGTGCTTTCCTTGGCGTGTGAAGCAGAGGAATACGAAGCAAAGGGAAAGCGTGGATGGGAAACTAGGGACTTCCAGCCACACGGGGCATCGGGGAGGTACAACGGCGAAATATAAAAATTTGTGGCTACCGGGAGTCAAACCAGGAGCCACTGTTTCTCACGAACGGTTAGCTGAACTGCTTTGGCCGTCTGGGTACGGTCCCTGAGCGACCCGAATGCCCAACCTATTGATGGCTGCAATGCAGTCCCGCCGGCCCCAATGACGAACCCGGTGCTTCTGAAAGATGTGTCCGGTCTTCCACTTGAGTCCAGCTATCTGCCTCCGTCCACGACTCTCTCCAGCATAGCTATGGTGATGGTATGCCATTTGCTCCACAAAGACCACTCTCTGGTGGCACCATTACCACACAGGCAAGAGCAAGAGCTTTGGCGTGAGGCATAATACCCAACACGGCATAGTCGCCCCCTTCCACCCTTCTCCCTCCACCCGAAACTGCAACCACAACTTCAACTGTAATTCATCAAATTGAAGAGATCACCAGTCGTCACAAAGCTGCACATATACTGTATCAATACCAGTTTTTAAGCTGTTCTGCGCTGAGAGAAGTGTTCCCTGCGTTCCTTAACAGTAAACAGAAGGAAATTAGTCCTTAAACCTGGGTAACAACCCGCACAAGAACCTCGAACGTCACCAGTAGCATGGCAGGAGGTTACATGTCAGTCTGGCCTTCGACCTAGTCAGCTTATCGCACTTCTTAAGATACAAAGACCGATCAAAAAGTTCGCGTTTGAGGGCGTAGCTGCAGCGCCTACACAACGCAGCGCGACTTCTATGCGGGTATAGTCAGTCGATTAATGTGACAGTCGTGGCTTTCCCACATGCGTGCGGTAAATGCTGAAATGAGAACTATGGTGACATCATTACCAAATGGCACCAAATAGGATAAACGTAATGTTATTATTTTGTTGGCTGCCGAACGACAAACACCGGTAGACAGCCAACGAAGAATGAAGAATATATATTGGGCAGCATTTCTGTCGCAAACGACCGATGTGGAATGCTGCGCCTAGTTCCCTACTGGTCACACGATTCGACACAAGACCCCAGTAGATCTGGGAGTTACGCAGAAGCTACGCCAACTCAAGTGGGTGACACTCGAGCACCCGTCCTATACTTCTGATCTCTCCCCAAGCGATTATCACGTCATTCGGTCCCATGAGAAAGTCGGACGAGTATGTTCCGCAGGCAGTTACGGACTTGTTCACGCAGCTGGACAGGGTGTTCTACCAAATAGGTATTTTCGAACTGTTGCAGCGGTGAGATGATTGCCTCAATGTTCACGGCAATTTCATCTCATTGGCTTACCGGTTCGGGACTGTACGACCTTTGAAAGGAAATTTTTTTCCCGCACTTTATACATACGATCCTGTACCTCATACGGTTTAGAGTACCTTCCATTCACACGACCAATCACTCCTGAAATACTCCTTCACTCCACATTAGAAACACTCAATGCCTCTCTCGCGAGACTGACGTCAGGTGTTCTGCAGGCAATAACCTTGCGTGCTGGGCAGCCTGCTGATACAGTCGTCAAGCAGATGCATGGGACAGTGACGCACAGGCCCTGAACCCATGACCCTCAGGAGACGCCCAGTGAGGTGGTCCTCTTTTCGTGACATCGGCATCATCAGGTCTACCAGTGACTCGCAGACCACCAGGTAGCGGAAGATATGGCCAAGCTTGGAGAAAGCTGCTTGGCCCACGTGGGAGCGATGGCCAGCATGGACTATGTCTTGCCGTCGCGGAATTCGAAGACAATTACGGTCTGAGTAGGGAGTATTTACAGAGTTGCTGCCCTGCTTTCGTTTTAACACGTAAGTGTGAGGTGACTTGAGTGACCAAGGCTGCACTGTGTTTGACTGTGCCAAGTGGAGATTCACCTCGCCACTGCAGCGACTGAGGCGTAGCATTGTGCTTCTTCAGAAATATTCCAGCCCCAGCAGCAGGATATCATGGACAGCTCGCTCATCTCGACACGGATTATGATGTGTGCAGAGAGAGGTTTTGCCACGACAATTTACAATTTGGCGACGTGATCCTTTTCCTGGAAGTATATACAAGAAGACTTTCCTTTTGACTTTTTAATTCTCCGTAGACACAGGGTAGTCATAAACAGTTTGAGAAGTTTGTAAGGGTGTTGCAGGGAGAGTTATGTTGACAAATAATTGTTAAGAAAAAATTCGATACCTTACGCTGTTCCCGATTTATTTAACGCTGTAGTTAGCCAATCAGGTGGTTGGGCGCGAATTCTAGACACCTGCGAGAGACAGTGTCGCTAAACTCATTCCTTAATTGGTTTCCTCAACCGAAGAAATGTAGCTTTTGCCCATGTAGCTTAAATTAATTACTTGCAAAAACGACACTTTTTAACAGGTAATGAAAATTGGAACAAGTGTTAACATAGGGATCCACAGACGTCTGTGCATTACCGCATTCTAGAGAGTGAAAGAGCTTCAATTTTCCCATGCAACGACCTGACTCACTAACTACAGTGCTAAATAGCTCAGAAACGATGCAACGTATCGAATTTTTTTCTGATCAATTACTTGTCAGCACAACCTACACTGCAACACCCTTACGAACTTTTCAAACTAACTGGCCTCTCTGTATAATACATATGGTAAATTCATTTCTTGAAAGTTAATTTTTGGAATTCAGTTAGCCGCCAAGCTGTAACAATTAAAACTGCTTACAAAATCTAAGGAAAGTTTGTTTATAACTGCACGATTTGTTATTCACTGAATAAGCACAAAAAGAATGCAAGCAACAAAGAATTTTTGATGAAATGAAACCTAAAGCACGATTTCACAATTTTTCTCACGTCTTTTGGTCTTTCAAGCAATGCAGTAATTCATTTTTTCAATAATCGCTGTCATGTAGAAGTAGATTATTTGTCCTTTTCTTGAAAATTAATGTGTTAAATGAGCTCACAAATAGAACAGTTAATTTGGAATCAAATGCTTCCCAGGCTTGTACAACTGTCTTTAGCAGTACTACAAATATAAATGCATAAGTTCAACATTGCTCTGATTGCGGGTATGAGACAAATAACAACGCTTCACCAGTGTAATAACGTTAGCACACAACGGGCGGATTGTCAATTACGTTATGCGAATTAAATGTATTTACATTTCGTGTTTCGTTTTACGCTAAAAAGTCCTTTGTGATTAATACTCGTACTTTCCACTCAATTAATGTGTAGAGTATTTCAATTACAGCGGTACAAATGAAAATTACTAATTGGATCCGGCTGACAACATTGAACTGGATAATAAAGCATAGCGGCTTACAGCCCAACATAGATCACCCTTCTCGACACTGCGAGCTTCGAAGTTGTAACGTTGGAGTAACAGAATTGATACTGAACCCCAATAAATGTCAAAACACCAACCGACTGGTTGTCATCCAAAAATTTCTGCTGCAATGCAGAGGAGTTCAAGTTAAAGCAGAAATCAGCCAGGGGATGGTTTGATGACAAATGAACGACACTTCAGAACCAATTTTTGACAATTTGAAATTCAATGATGAGCCAAAACATTATCCCCTGCTATTTAAGAAGCTTGTTCGCCTGTCTTTGGAGCGAAATACATTATTAATTCTACGTATCAGGGATCCGACGGTTTGTTGGTAGGTTTGTGGCGGTATATAGCATTAGAGATCTACGCAAAGTTCATGTGATTCGCATAGAAAACGGGCCGTTGATTTGCCTGTGCGGTGATGGCGCCCGGCAACGACCCAGATGCCTTAAAAAAAAAAAAAAAATTGGTTGAAATGGCTCTGAGCACTATGGGACTTAACATCTGAGGTCATCAGCCCGCTAGAACTTAGAACTACTTAAACCTAACTAACCTAAGGACATCACACACAGCCATGCCCGAGGCAGGATTCGAACCTGCGACCGTAGCGGTCGCGCGGTTCCAGACTGTAGCGCCTAGAACCGCTCGCCCCCCCCCCCCCCCCCCTCACCCTTCTGGCCCAGATTCCTTCCACAGGATTTACATCAGGCGAATTTGGACGCCGAGACATCAACGCGATTTCATTATAACGCTCCTCAAACCACAGTAATACGGCTATGGCTCCGAGACACGAACAATTGCACTGCTGAAAAATGACACCGCCGTCCGGGAAGACATCAAGCATGAAGAGATGCAGGTGGTTCGCATCTCTCAGCGTGTCTTCGATTACCACCACATGGCCCATGCAAGCGCAGGGGAATGTCTCCCGCACCATAATTCTGCTCCCACCAGCATACGTCCGTGGCCCGCTGCACATTTCGATCCGCCGTTCACCTCTATGACGCCGTTTTTGGAGACGACAATAGACCTAGTGTACCAAAAACGTGATTCACTCAGAGAGTCGACACGTTTCTATTGATCGACGGTGGAATCCTGATGTTCCCCTGCCCACTGCAGTAGTAATTGACGATATCGTTGGGTGAACACGTGGGGGTGGTCTGCTGCGGGCGGGGCTATACGTTCAACAATGTACGATGAAAGGTGTGCTCCGAAACACTTGTGTGTGCACCAGCTCTGTGCTCATTGCAGAGACGCCACAGATTATCATAAATTCTACTTTACAGAATAGACAAGACACCGAACCCCACATTCCGTGAAGAGTCATCTGCATTCAGCCATTTAGCGCTTAGTCGTAGTTCCACTGTCCTTATACCTCTTTCGTAGATGCTGTAGTCAGTAGCACTGAACATCCGACCAGCTTCGCTGTTCTCTAGATACTCGTCCACAGGCTCTGCATTATATTAATCTGCCCTTTACCAAAATCGCTAAAATGTAAATGTCGTGTGACTAGGACCTCCCGTCGGGTAGACCATTTGTCGGGTGCAAGTCTTTCGATTTGACGGCACTTCGGCGCCTTGCGCGTCGGTGGGGGATGAAATGATGATGATTAGGACAACATTACGCCCCTAAGCGGATAAAATCTCCGACCCAGCCGGGAATCGAACCCGGGCCCTTTGTATTGATAGTATGTCGCGCTGACCACTTTTTTTTTTTTTAATCTCATTTTGTTCGCTTTTGTTCGTTGCATCTGCTCGGAGCCGACGTCGTAAGACATCCGTTTAAGTTTTTTGTTGATCCATTAACTCTGTTTTTTTACGAGGTGCATTCAAGTTCTAAGGCCTCCGATTTTTTTTCTCCGGACTGGAAAGAGATAGAAACATGTGCATTGTTTTAAAATGAGGCCGCGTTCATTGTCAATACGTCCCAGAGATGGCAGCACCATACGGCAGATGGAATTTTACCGCCAGCGGCGAGAATGAGAACTGTTTTAAATACTTAAAATGACGACGTTTTCCTTGCTTTAACAGCGTGCAATCATTCGTTTTCTGAATTTGTGTGGTGTGAAACCAATTGAAATTCATCGACAGTTGAAGGAGACATGTGGTGATGGAGTTATGGATGTGTCGAAAGTGCGTTCGTGGGTGCGACAGTTTAATGAAACAAGAACATCGTGTGACAACAAGCCGAAACAACCTCGGGCTCGCACATGCCGGTCTGACGACGTGGTCGAGAAATTGGAGAGAATTGTTTTGGGGGATCGCCGAATGACTATTGAACAGATCGCCTCCAGAGTTGGCATTTCTGTGGGTTCTGTGCACACAATCCTGCATGACGACCTGAAAATGCGAAAAGTGTCATCCAGGTGGCTGCCACGAATGCTGACGGACGACCACATGGCTGCCCGTGTGGCATGTTGCCAAGCAATGTTGACGCACAATGACAGCATGAATGGGACTTTCTTTTCGTTGGTTGTGACAATGGATGAGACGTGGATGCCATTTTTCAATCCAGAAACAAAGCGCCAGTCAGCTCAATGGATGCACACAGATTCACCTCCACCAAAAAAATTTCGGGTAACCACGAGTGCTGAAAAAATGATGGTGTCCATGTTCTGGGACAGCGAGGGCGTAATCCTTACCCATTGCGTTCCGAAGGGCACTACGGTAACAGGTGCATTCTACGAAAATGTTTTGAAGAACAAATTCCTTCCTGCACTGTAACAAAAACGTCCGGGAAGGGCTGCGCGTGTGCTGTTTCACCAAGGCAATGCACCTGCACATCGAGCTAATGTTATGCAACAGTTTCTTCGTGATAACAACTTTGAAGTGATTCCTCGTGCTCCCTACTCACCTGACCTGGCTCCAAGTGACTTTTGGCTTTTTCCAACAATGAAAGACACTCTCCGTGGCCGCACATTCACCAGCCGTGCTGCTATTGCCTCAGCGATTTTCCAGTGGTCAAAACAGACTCCTAAAGAAACCTCCGCCGCTGCCATGGAATCATGGCGTCAGCGTTGTGAAAAATGTGTACGTCTGCAGGGCCATTACGTCGAGAAGTAACGCCAGTTCCATCGATTTCGGGTGAGTAGTTAATTAGAAAAAAAATCGGAGGCCTTAGAACTTGAATGCACCTCGTATTACAGAGGCCAGCTAACCCTCTGACCAAACACGGTAAGCTACCGTGCCGGCACCACTCAGCTACCGGGGACAGACACCAAAATCGTTTATCTCAATGGATTTCCGGATTTGCAGCCTGTATCATCGCTGGGTGATCCTCCGTCCGTATCTGCTCAGCTTACACACTTTAGTTACCGAAACGTGATCGCAACGCCACCAGGAGGCATCCAACATCGTAGAGGGCAGTGGTCGTTATGCTTTGGCTTATAAGTGTATATAATTTCTTGGCGTGAATGAAAAGTATTTGCGGCTTAAGCGTGCAATTTTCTCAGTCCGACATAGAGATGGCAATGATAATAATCGAGTAAACAAACACCTTTAATTTAGTACAGCTACTCATGTTTACCATGCTTCCTAATAAAATTTGGAGTCCATTTACGCCTCTCCAAGACAAAATTTATTAGTATTTCATTTACTCGAGCTGGCTTTAGAGCTATGTGTGCTATCTACAGTTGTTTTTATTTTATATAAAGTATCACATATCGCTAGTACTTATTTTGTTATTGGAAGCTTCATCAGTACCATGTTTACAAGCAGCTACAATAACACATGCGTGTACAACCGAAACTTCGTCTTTTCGTTGTAAAACAAAACGCTAGTGTAACAAATGAACGCAATGGAGAAAAAAATATGTTCTTTAATATTATGGTACAATGGCAGACAACCACGTGGAGTTTCAAATGCTGTATAAAGAACTTTACATGTAAAACTAACAGCACGAAGTAACTAAAAACGATATGTCAGGAAGAAAAAAGAAAACACAGAGGGTAGAACATCAAGCGCTGAAACACGTATAAGTATACAAAAATTGAATACATTGTGTTTCGCATCAGTTGGAAATACTAATAACTCGAAAAGTATTTCTTAGAAGGTGCTAATAAACTAATGACTTAATTACTTCCAACTTCATTGTTATTACTGCTGTATTAACTTCAATTGTAAAATCTGTAAAACGGTTTCATGGAATGTTTGTATGGCTTGTGTGAGAAAACCACGCGGAGTTTTAAAAATTCTTGTTGCTTACTTAAGATCATTCCTCTGTCCACGAAAAGTATGGCGATACACAAGATGAGGTAAGTACATCTCCAGTTCCTCGTTTTGTATTAATTACTGTGGTTCTCCAAGCTTGATGCTGCTTTCAATCGCATCATTCAGAATTTGCTTCTAAATCTGCATCTACTAAATATACCGCGAAGATACTTTTTGTAGCGATAACTGGTCCTTGGCGCTTGGGAAGAATGATTGTCGACTCTGTACCGGCTCGAATTTCTCTAATTTCTGTTGTCATGATATGTGGGAGGAAGTAGTATGTTATATGACTCTTTCCGGAAAGGGCTCCTTAGAAATTTCGCGATGCACAGTGGCTCCCTTGTAACATCTGCCAATGAAGGTTTTTTGAGCATCTCCGTGACGCTCTCGCGCCGACTAAACGATCAGTGACGAAATGTGCCACTCTTCTTTGGATATTCTCTATCTCTTCTATCAGTCCCATATTGATGAACAGTACTCATGAATCGGTGGAACTAGGGCATTATAAGCCACTTTCTTAGTGGATGAGTGAGAGATTCTTCCTGTGAATCTCAATCTGACATCTGCGTCCACTCCTACTTGTTTTATGTGGTCATTCCGCTTAAAGTCTGTCTAGATGATTGCACCTATGTACACTATGGTATATACTGTTTCCAGCAGTTTCTCACCGATAGTGTACTTTTAGGGAGGTAGATTTTTTTCTTATGTTTGCGCAGTATGTTACACAGAACGATCAGCGAAAATATAGAGACCACGTACTTAAGGCGTGTAGATCCACCTCTGCAACGCAATTCAGCAGTGATTCTGCGTGCCATGAATTCGACAAAGACTTGAATGGCTTTCAGAGGTTTAAGGCAGCAGGTGCCTACGCATAGGTCACGCACTTCCAGTTATTTAGTGGCAGCCGGTGTTTGGGTGCGGAGCTGGAGCCAGACAGCGTCCAGGTTGGGTTTCATCGGATTGAGATAACCTGAATTGGATGGCCAAGATATGAACATGAGTTCACTATCATGCTCCTAAGATCATCGCAGGTGATTCTGGCCTTGTGACTCGGACAGTTATCCTGCTGGAAGAAGTCATCGCTGTTGAGGAAAACATTAAGCATAAGGGGTTACAGGTGGTCGCTAATACTGTTCACGTAATCCACAGCTGTCTTTGGTTACTACCGCTGGCCTCTTGGGTGCCCAGGTGAATGTATCCCATAAAATAATATTGCACCCACCGGCCTGCGTCCTCGACACGCTGCATGTTTCGACCGGCCATTCGCCTGGATGATGGTGTGTGTGTACACGACCATCGACCTTGTTAAAACAATAAACGTTATTCACCCGACCAAGCGACACGATATCATTGATCCGCAGCCCAGACTCGGTGATCCTGTGCTGGCTGTAATCATAACTGACAATGTTGTTGAGTCAATATGGGAACACGTAGGATCCTCTGCTGCGGAACAACATGTTCAACATTGTGCGCTGCACGATGTGCTCCAAAACACTCGTGCCTGCGTCAGCACTGTGATCTATCGTCAGATCTTCCACAGATCCACAGATCTTCGCGTCACCTACTTTAGCCGGTGGACAAGTTTCCGATCCCTACGTTCCGTAATGATTATGGACTTCCAACTTCTTGTCGACTACTCGTGATTTCAGCATTCTTCAACCACTTTCCCTAAAAGCTCACGACAATTTCACGCGATCAGTCGACCGGCTTCGCCATTTGTAAGATGCTCACTCCCAGACACTGGGCCACAAGAATCTGACTTTTATCAAAGTCGCTTAAGTCATCAAGTTTCCTCATTTGCGACACTTATCGTCCTTTGTATCATTCCCCATTCGTTCCTGCTTCGCTCGTATGACTGTCTTACCGCGTCACGTGCCCTCAGCGCCAACAGGCAGCATACAACCTCGCGGTGGGCAGTTGGTTCAAATGGCTCTGAGCACTATGGGACTTAACTTCTGAGGTCATCAGTCCCCTAGAACTACTTCAACCTAACTAATCTAAGGACATCACACACATCGATGCCCGAGGCAGGATTCGAACCTGCGACCGTGGCAGTCGCGCGGTTCCGGACTGAAGCGCCTAGAACCGCTCGGGCACCGCGGCCGGCGCGGTGGGCAGTGGTCATAATGTTTGGCCTCGTCAGTGTATATTACGTACAGGCTCAACTGCCAGAGCCTGCACCATTCATTTATCCTCTGCAAGTCATTCTGGCAATCGTTACTGCCTTCCGGCCTTACTAGTTTGTTATAGACAGACACATCATATGCGAACAGTCTTAAAACATCGTGTTTCCACGTCCAGCTGTTGTGGCGGATCACGTAAATTTACGTTTCCCGCTCTGTTTGCATTTTTAACACCCGTTCCTCATGCCAGTAACTATTCCAATTCAAGCAAATGTTATAAATGAGTTGAAGGGTTGTATGCCCCTGGTAGCTGCGTGGTCAGCGCGACGGAATGTCATACCTAACGGCCCGGGTTTGATTCCCGGCTGGGTCGGAGATTTTCTCCGCTCAGGGAGTGGGTGTTGTGTTGTCATCATCATCATTTCGTCCTCATCGACACCCAAGTCACCGAAGTGGCGTCAACACGAAAGACTTCCACCAGGCGAACGGCCTATCCGACGGGAGGCCCTAGCCACACGGCATTTCAATTTCAATTGGAGGGTTCAGAGCAGTGAACGACAGTATAAACCTGTTTTTGTCTTTTAATCAATACCGCCAAATAGCCAGTATTGTAGTTGTTGCCTTGTGCCGTACGGCGCGAAAACAGTTGACGGAAAGAGAGATTTTTACGAACTGTTTGTGGACAGTTCTGGTGTTCTAAGTGTTTCAAATTATGTTACTGATAGTGGTCGTGGAAGTAAAGAAGAAAACAACACAGATATAAGCAGTCAAAATGAGATGATTTTGAACGATTTAGATGACGAAGCTTCTTAAAGTTGGCAGAAGAAGCACAAGATCATTATCTTCGAAAAAGTTAGAGAATCCAGGGTGTAAAAACCGCTCCGAGTGATATTAGTAGCGTTACAAGCACTGTGGAATTACAGGGTGTATCAAAAAGAATCATCCGATTAATAAAAAATCATGACCATTGTGTTATCTGAGAAGTGTATATGAGCGAAGTGCTGTTGGAAAGAGCAAACTCTCGCGTTTCACATGGTTTCCGCTAGTTAGCAGCAGTGTGCGCCCACTTCAATTCTAGTAAAAATTGCTGTCGGGACAACAGAAAGCATTTCGTGTTCCACATTTTGCACAGTGCGTGTTAGTAATAACTGTTCAGTGTGACTTTCAAACTAGGTGCAGTGTGGATACTCCTACAGCACAGAGTATTAGACGGTGCCGTTAACACTTCCGAGAAACAGGTTATATATATAAGGAAGTGGCCTGGCCGCCCCCGACTGTCTGACACAGACGTCGAACGTTTCTCCCATTGTTTCACAAGGAGTCCATAGAAATCCGTTCGCCAAGCAACTCGACAGCTCAACATGACCCGATGTCTGTCTGGCGTGTGTTTCATCGATGTTTACACATGAAACCATAAAAATTCTGCTACTGCAAGCTCTTCGTGAAGGAGACAAACAACAATGGTGGAGATCTGTAATTTCTTTCTTTGCAAGATGGAGGATGACAGTTTTTTTTCCACGCTTAGTGTTTAGTGATTTAGTTGAGAAGGGTAACCATCATAATGTGAGAATAAAGTTGTACAAAAGTGTATGGTCCATTTATCTTTGCCGAGAACACTGTTACAGGAAGCACATATCTCGATATGCTTGAGAACTTTCTTCCTCCCAGCTGGAGACTGATTGAAACGACTTTATTTACCAACAGAAGACGAATTATGATGAAAGACAGACAAAGCGACAGAAAGACATCAAAAATAACTTTTCGTTTTCAAAGTCGTACGTGAGACCCACAATCGGTAATCTGATGTTCATCAATTTATGGGAGAATACTGTAATCCAAATGTTGTGCATCGGCTTCAGAACAGCCACATACACAGTGACAAGAAAAATTCACGCGTTAGTTGTAGATATAATTCAAGCAAAACGTAGCTTTCGCCAATCCCTTTGCAAGTTGGATGCTTTGTGAGCACGGAATTATGTTTCGACACGTTAGTTAACTCCAACAGTTTATTACTGTCCTCTTTTAAGCTTCTCTCACAGTATGTTGAACTAAACCGAGATGTTCCTTGACTTCCTGAGTTCAATTTCAGTTTTGAGTATCTTGAAACTGATTCCAGAACAACCGTTTTGTAATTTTTTCAAGATGATTCCAGTCGAACCTCTGTATTTAAAGATCATTTTCTCAAAAACACCTGTGCGCGTGTTTCATGTGTCTGATTCCTGCAAGGTTACGCAAGAGATCTTTCTCTACGAAGTTCTCCGTCAAAACATTGAAGCTCTAAAAGTGCCTGTATTTGATGATTTCAGTTAGAATCTAACGCTTGAACTTAGGAGGCGAGGAAACCCTTTTACCGAGAGCTTCACAGATTAATTTTACCTTCTACTTTCCACAGTAAGCTGAATAACAAAATATTTGTACAATTACATACATTGAAGGAGAAATGGGTTTTTCATTTGTTTTACTTTCAGTTACATTCAAGTGCAAAATTTTTTATGTTAGTATATGAATATACAGCTTATTGAGTTGTTGAATTTCAAATTCGTTTTTCTCTTTTCTTCACAGCTAAGGGTACTTTCTGTGAAATAACTGGTAAGCTTCTCCACGTAAGAATGTTGGTCCTCCTTGTAACTGTTGCTACATCCAAAACTTGCTTCAATAGAAATGATGGTGAAAGTGTATATCCTCAAGTTTCAGAAAACTCCGACGATCTTACAATATCTTTTTGTAGTTGGGTCCGTTATTAATACAAATCTGCTTCTTCAGATCCTTCACTGAAATTCTGTATTTGTGCTGATTAATCGTCACTTACCGCACGTCCAGTGCTACAATTTAGAGTACAGTTAACTTACACAGGCAACGGCCTTGCCGCAGTGGATACATCGGTTCCCGTCAGATCATTGAAGTTAAGCGCTGTCGGGCGTGGCCGACAATTGGATGGGGGACTATTCGGGCCGCCATGCGCTGTTGCCATTTTTCGAGATGCACTCAGCCTCATGATGCCAATTGAGGAGCTACTCGACCGAATAGTAGCGGCTCCGGTCACAGAAAACCATCATAACGACCTGGAGAATGGTGTGCTGACCCCACGCCCCTCCTATCCGCGTCCTCCACCGAGGATTACACGGCGGTCGGATGGTCCCGGCGGGCCACTTGTGGCCTGAAGACGAAGTTCTTTTAATTTACACACCTGCAAATTGTGGAGTACAACGATTATTATTTGTACGACAATGACAGTTTGATTGCACTTCATGTGACGAACACTTGAGCAAATTATCTCCCGTAAATGAACTGAAGACGAATAGATTGTACTTATACCTACAGCTGTCCACCATGGAACATGAATCACAAATCGCGTAGACCGGGCTGGGTCGTCAACAGCAAAGGCACAACTAACCCTACCCTTGGGGTCACTTACTGGTCACGTCATCTGACAGTTCTGTGAAACAAGAACACTTTCAGGTGAGGAAATTGAAGTAGAAAACCGGACTAAGTTAGGCAATGAATGAACTTGTCAAGTTTTTCTTTTGGATTCTCCAATTATGTTGTCCACCTAGCACCATTTACTAGATTCTAAAGAGCTCAAACTTTGCACATCAAATTTTTACACGAAAGTGAATGACATTAGTGAGTAGATCTAGAAAAAATATCCAAAATTCTCAAAAGTGTCATACATTAGCCATCCGGCTTATTTTCATTAACTTCTCCATTACTTTGGAAGGATAATGTTACTTGTTGGCCCGTTGCTGATATTCATAAGAGATGTGTTGCAATGTAAAAATCTTTTAGGAGGTGTGATAAGAGAAGAGACGAGGAGTTTCTCCACAAAATCGGGGAGGAGCGGAAGGTATCGGAAACACCGACAAGAGGAAGAGACAAGAAAAACACATTAAGGAACAAGCTCTATGGCATGTGAAGAAGCTACAGAGTGTATACATACGCTATAGGCCAAAGTGCCAGTTTCGGATAGAACAGAATTCCCGTTTTATGAGGAGTGCCCTGCGGCATAGACCCCTTACTCCTCGCCCAGCGCAAAGTCCCAAGCTACTGAGGAAACAAAGTAGGTGACACCTGTACATAAGAATGCTAAAAGAACAAACCAGTAAAATTAAGCAACAGTATCCTTAATAAAGATTTGCTGCAGAATTATTGAAGATATTCTCGGTTCGAATACAATAAATTTTCTTGACACCGATATATATATGCCCAAAAATCAAGACGGACCTAGGAAGCATCGTTCATTCGAAACTCATATTGTCTCTTTCTCACACGATATCCAACAAACCAAGAACGTAGGGCAACAGACAGATTCCATATTCCAAGATTTCCAGAAAGCGTTTGGCACAGTGACGGAAAGAAGACTTTTAACAAAGGTACGAGCATACGGCTCAAAAACTTGTTAAGTAATAAAACCCAGCGAGTTTTCATTAGCGTCAGCGAGTTTTCACTAGCGTCAGCGAGTGTTCATTAGAGACAAGGTTATCGTCAAAAGTATCCCAGGGAGAAATGCTCTTATTGTCTATATGTATAGACAATCCGACGGACAGCTTGAGCAGCAGTCTGCAGCCGTTCGGTGATGAGGCTGTGGCTTACGGAAAGGTCTCATCGTCAAATGATTGTGGGAGGATACAGCGTATCTTAGAAAAAACTTACTGTTTGTGTGATGAATGGCATCTTGGTCTAAATGCATAAAAATTTAGGTTAGTGTCGAGTGAGGAGATCACCTAGTTACATTAGGGTGGATCCAAGCAAATGAATACATAGAAAAAATTCAGAGCCGGGCTGCTAGATGTTTTGCCAGTAATTTCGATGGCCACCAGCATCATAATCTGTCGTCACATCTGCCTATCCTCTTTCGCAGAGCGTGCTAGTTTGCTATCTCTTTGTTGTGTGATACGGAGTGAAAGTACAACACCTTGTTCCCTACTCGTGTTTTCACAGTCCTTCTGTCCCTCAGTAGCACGTGGAAGTCGATTACTTTCGCCGTATCTTGGCTTTTTTTGGTCATAATAATCTGCCCACAAGTCGGTCACTTGTGTCATTTAATTTCCCGATCTGCAGATTCTCTGTTGACATTTCTCCATTTACATACTTTCCTTACCACTTTACATTCCCATATTCCCGTTGTAACAGTTCTGACACTAAATGTAGCACTTCTGCTACTAAATGTAACTGGGTTTTCTCTTTTGATGCTAGTCACTTGTCAGGATGAGCATTACTGCAATGGGCATTTAATTCTAAAACATTATGTCAGGTGAAAATACTAAATAAATTAATTTTTCTCTCTTAACAACGTGTGGGAAGGGTGGGTTCTTCCTTGGTTCGGGTATGAGGTAGAATGAAACAGCATTTTTATATGAGATAACTTTTATTGAAGATTGGTACAACTGTTTCCTTACTCGATGTTCTGGCTCGGAGAACGGCAGCTGTGTCGTTTGCGAAGCCTTCTGCTGCGGCAGCGGCGTCGTCTGATTACGCGTGGCAGTCTGTATCTCGTGTCACCGTCCCGCCCAGTTGACTGGAGACGCGCAGCGCGGGGTGGCCCGTTTAATTATTGCGAGCGAAGTCGTGCATCGGATGGTGATACCTTGGATGTGGTGTTCCAGTGATTCTCATCTCTAAGCGCCCGCGTGTGTTGTGCGTCGGCCAGCGGGGGAAGGCCAGTGTCCCGGACTCAAACAATGGACTCCCGCTTGCCAGTCTTCGGCTGTCAGATCTTCATCCCAGCTCACAGGTGACTGCTGATGTGAGGCCGTCTCCTTCCTGTCCTATCGAGTCACCTGGGCACGTAAAAATCGGACTTCAAATATCTTTTATCTTCTGTCTTCTGGCGCCGAGGCTGCTGCTTGCTATTCCATTACAGCGGCGGACTTGGTGCGTCTGTGTATGATGTAGTCTCTTCTTGCATGACCGTCTTCAGCACCGAAACTGACTGAAAACTACTGCTACTCTTCTCTTCTTCCTTCGTCTGTCGGGCACACTGCGTTTCGCGTATATATTCACTTCAGTTTACTGGAGGTGAACGACTTCACGGTAATTGCCTCCTCTGTCACGTTGAAAAGCTTCTCGAAGAATTATCTTAACGTCGGTCATTGGCTCTTGGAATGTAGGCGAGGGCCTTTGATCACATGTGACAACTGAGAAACACGTGAGCCGGTCAGGCGATGCCCTGACGGCCGAATCGACAGCGTCCGCTTATGTGGAACTTGCTGCCTTCATGGTCATTGTCTCTTCTGCTGTGCTGTTCTGCCCGCTGTTTGCCAGCGTGTAATTCTTCTAAACTAAACTAAGTTTTTCATTTATATTCTAATTTATACTTCACTGTGATTTTACTAATTTATTTACTTAAGTACCACTCAACACCGTAGCGAGATGGCACCTTTGAGTTTCACGGTGAGCAGTGGTCAAGTTTTTTCGCTTCATCTACACTACTGTACTACAGAGAGACCAGTAATAGTTCAAAGTTTTACCAAAAATTTCGAAAAGTTCGTGACCGATTTAGTTTACAGTTTTACACAATACTCTAATAACCCTTCAGAGAAATTTAGGCTACAAATTTTTTTACCGGTATACGATATGCAAAAATATACATGAAATCTTCACTTCTAATTGAATATAACGTGTACTTTAACGTTGTTTCCAAAAATCTCGAAAAAATCTTGACAGATTTGCCTCAAATTTTCTCACGATACTGTAATGAAATTTGGATGGCCATAGAACACATATTTTTTAATGTATGAATATCCACTGAAGCGTTAAAGAAACTGGTATGGGTATACATACTCAAATATAGAGATATGTAAACAGGCAGAATACGACTGGTCAGCGTGCTGAGATGAATTCGTGGAAGGCAGGATCAAACCAGTGGAAACAGCTGAACCTGCCCCACCTCCAATGATACCCACGGAAAATTAAGCTAGTGAAGTATTTTTCTGGAAAAATCAGTTCGACAGCAACACTTCATTGTTCATTGCACCTATTTATATCTTATACTTTACGTCTAAACTGAGCATCAGAGAATGGGATTCCGACCAGGAAACACTTCTAAATAACTATAATATGGTCCTATGGAAGTTCTGAAAACTATGTTAACAGTAAATATGTACCATTAAAATTTCTGAGAAAGACATGATGTGATACTGATGTGATAGGCCATGGGAGAGCTCAGAGCTCCTAATATCGAATCGGACCTCCTGGAGTGGTGCAGAAACTCGACGAGGCATGGTCTCGACAAACTGGTCAAAGTCTCTTGCAGAGATACGGAACCACGTTGCCTCTATAGCCGTCCATTACTGCGAAAGTGTTGCTGGTGAAGGATTTTGTGTCCGTGCCTCTCGATTATGTCCCATAAATGTACCATGCGATTAACGTTGGCCGATCTGGGTGGCCAAATCAATAACTAGTACTGTCAAGAATGTTCTTCAAACGAATCGCGAACAATTGCTGTCCGGTGACATAGTGCACCGTCATTCACAAAAATTCGTCTCTGTTCGGGAACATGAGGTCCATGAATGGCTACAAATGATCTCATGTAGTCGCTCATAACCAATTCCAGCAGGTGGACTAGAGCACCCAATCTAATACATGTAAACACAGTCCACACCCCTCTGGAACGACCACCATCTTGTATAGGGCCCTGTTCACAACTAGGGACCATGGTTTTGTCAGATCTGCGTCATACTCGAACCTTACCTTCTGTTAGCAACTGAAATCTTTCCTACTGAAATCGGAACTCTCTGATAAGACCACTGTTTTTCCAGTCGTCTAGGATCTAACCAATACGGTCAGGAGCCCAAGGGAGGCGCTGCAGGCGGTCTCGTGTTGTTAGCAAAGGCTCTTGCTTCGGTCGTCTGCTGCCATACCCCATTAACGTCGAAATTAGCCGCACTGTAGTAACGGATAAGCTTCGGTTTGGCCACGCGGTTTGAGGCGCCATGTCACGGACCGCGCGGCCCCTCCCGCCGGAGGTTCGAGTCCTCCCTCGGGCATGGGTGTTTGTGTTGTTCTTAGCATAAGTTGCTACAATACTGTAATGAGAGTTATGTGAATAAAAATGTTGCTTGCCGTTTTAGTCGAGTTTAGTGTTGTCTCCTTCAAAGTAGTTCCTTTCTGATTGCACACACTTTTTCCAGTGCTTGTGGCATTGATGGTAACATTTCTAGAACTCATCTTCTGTAATATCCTCCAAGACCCTCGTCACAGCTTTTTGGACATCTTGTGTTGTTTGAAAATGGTGTCCCTTAACCACCGTTCTGACTCTTGGAAACAGTAAAAAAGGCCGCCCGGAGGAATATCTGGTGAATAAGCTGGCTGTGGTAGTACTGAAATTTTAGGTTAAAAATTGCTGTACTGACAGAGCGGTATGCCATGGCGCATTATCGTGATGCAGAATCCAACTATCAGCAATATTGGAGTGGACACGAAGAACTCTTTTACGAAGTATTTCTAAAATTTCTTTGTAGTGATATTGGTTAACTGTTTGTCTAGGAGGCACCCACTCTTTATGAACAATTCCCTTGGAATCAAAGAAGCATTCAAGCATGCATTTCGCTTTTGACTTTGACATGCGAGCTTCCTTTGATCTGGGTGGTCCTTTTGAGCACCAGTGCGAACTTTGGAGTTTTTTCTCTCGATCGTACTGAAAAAAACAATTTTCATCACCAATGATAACACGGCTCAACAATTCTGGATTGTTTTCCGTTTGCTCTAGCAGATCGGCTGCCACATTTTTCCGTGCTTCTCGCTGTTGTGGTGTGAGATTTTTGTGGACCATTTTGCACAAATCTTTCTCATACCAATATCTTCGGTTATTATTAGACCAACTTTCAGTTCTTCTGCAATCATTTTCATGGATAATCTTCGATCAGATCACACGAGTTCACGCACCCTGGCAAAGTTTACGCCCTTCCGTGAAGTTGATTGTCGTCTACTGCGGTGGTCATCTTCAATATTCGTTCTACCTTCACTAAACATTTTATGCCAACGACAAAATTGTGCTCTTGACTTAACCTCCTCTCCAAATGCCTTGTGAAGCTTATCGTAAGTTGTCGTCACGTTTTCACCCAAATTAATTAAAAAAAGGAATGGCCTACCGTTGCGCAATATTATGCGGTTCCATTTACGTGACGTGAGACACAAACACGTGTCAACTTAATACAGCACAACTTACGACTGAGCAGTTGTATCGATGTGCCACTTGGACTAGAAGCAGTTTATAGACCAAGGTGAAGGATATTGTGCCTACGCAAGCCTCCTGGGTTGCCACATCTTGCAAAGAAAATCAGTCTCATTACTTTATTGTCACACTTTGTAGATATTGGGTCAGAACAAGCAGAGCACTACTATTGCGGAGTTGCATGTTTAACAATACGCTTTCAATAGTGTGCTACGAAACACTGCACCAGCATCATAATCTGCCGTCACATCTGTCTATCCTCTGTCGCAGATCGTGCAAGTTTGCTATCTCTTTGTTGTGTGATAAGGAGTGAAAGTACAACACCTTGTTCCCTACTCGTGTTTTCACAGTCCTTCTGTCCCTCAGTAGCACGTGGAAGTCGATTACTTTCGCCATATCCAGGCTTTTTTTGGTCATAATAATCTGCCCACAAGTCGGTCACTTGTGTCATTTAATTTTCCGATCTGCAGATTCTCTGTTGACATTTCTCCATTTACATACTTTCCTTATCACTTTACATTCCCGTATTCCCGTAGCGAGATGGCACCTTTGAGTTTCGCTGTGAGCAATGGTCAAGTTTTTTCGCTTCATCTGCACTACTGTACTACAGAGAGACAAGTAGTAGTTCAAAGTTTTACCAAAAATTTCGAATAGTTCTTGACCGATTTAGTTTACAGTATTACACAATACTCTAATAACCCTTCAAAGTGATTGTAATATCTCTTTAAATTCAATGAATTATTCAGATACAATTGTACCATTGAATGACGTTTACTAATTTTCTATCTTCATACCCGCAGAATCCATAGGAAAAGTAGTTCATACAATAGTTATGCCATGAGCGCATAAGTGTTCTTTGTAGTATTCTCTCTGGTGGTTGTTAGAGAAAAAAAAGAAGAAAAAAGCTTCCGAGATTGTCTTCGTGCCGATTAGCCGATTAGCCTGAGCTTGGTTTGAAGACTTGTAATCTGATTATTGAGATTTATGACAGAAGATAACTGAGACGAAACTGTACGATTGAAAAGGAAATATATATAGATTGCTCCTTCAAATAAAAGGTGTGTATTTGACATTTGAGAATTAATGATATTTATCGATGTATTGCATAGTTGTTAATCAGAAGGGAACTTCCGAAAGACTGGATACGAACCTGCATTTAATAATCCAAGAGCTCCATTACTTCTCCGGAAGGTTAAACTTCATCAAAGCCAAATATCCGCTTGATATGAGGTTTCCCGACTGATTATACAACGCTCCCAAAATTACGAGGCATTTTATTTAGCAGACTGCCGCAAAGCACGAGCCTGCAGAGAAGAAAAATCATCTCCTGAATTCATTCTAACAAGTATAATTTCAGAATCATTTTGAGTGACTGAGCTACGACTGTGTTTCCTATCATGAATGATTGATTGCTCGAACGAATTGAGAGCTACAGAATTACGTAGAAAATAAGGAAAAAATTACAGTGGCGCCAGAGTGACAGGACTCTCTTGGATTGTTATATAATATATGTATTTTTTGTTTCATGAAAACCAACGAGAACGAGAGGTAACTAATCTGAAGAGAGATTCGGTGCCCATAGTAAAAGATTGCTGATACCAAGAAACGATTTCAACTATTGGACAACACCGAGACTACAGAACAAGGCCAGAGAAATCTAATTTTTTTATGCTGTAGTTAAAATAGTTTGAAATCTATTTAGAAAGAACTTTTTTCCAGATAGTAGTTAGATTGTAGAAGTGTATATTGTGTGATTTTCGTATGTGGACTTGAACTTTATACCATCTGTGAAGTAATTTCAAAGTTAAGTGTGTCTACGACAGTAAATTTGAAATTGTACTTAGTGATGAGAACCTGATATTGACAATTATTTAATGGTACTGACTAAAGCGGCCATGTGTAGTGTAACGACGTAACGACGTAAGTTTTTGTTTATAACCAATTTTTGTTTGACATATGACCATGTGCAGACTTCGTCACCTACGTCAGTTACAACTCACTTCAAAATGATTTATATTCTTTTTAAATTGTCACAGAATGGTTCCTGAACGAAACTGTAAAACATCAGTTGAGTCGTATGCAAAGAATTACAACATTTGGGCCAATTGGTTTTTGTAATTTTTTCGATTTAAATTTCGTTTGTTTCTCCTCAGAAATTATATTGACACACGTTATCTTGATCTAATCGATATCAGAATTACACATTAAATAAACTTTTGAGATTCAAAGTTGCGATGAACGCTGTCAGAATTAATAATCTTGTCAAATATATTATTAATCCGTTCACATAATTCTTCATAAATAAATCCTCAGAACACGTGTTTCAACTTTAATAGCATACACTATTTTATTAGCTTCCTACACATACAGATGTGAACTTGACCGTTGACAGACAGAGACTGACTTTTCAATAAGATTAAGCTCTATATGACGTCATTGTTGTACAAAAAGAGTATAAAAAAATTCATTTATAATTTTTAGAAGCACGACGCAACAACTCGGTTCCAGGATCTTCTGTTGCTCCGTGGCTGTCGACCCGCGACGAATAGCAGCCAGCAATTTCCTCTCTGGTCGCGGCAACGAAGATGCTGTCTCCGTTCGTTGCGCCGCCCTCTCCGTACATGAAACACATAAAAAAATACAAAACTTTTAGATAATTCACAGCTATTACAAATATTAAGAAAAATACATAAACAAAATAAATTAAACTAATAGTCACCTGCAAACTGGGCTGACATTGGTGGATGGGTGACGCTTAATTTCGTCCCACTACAACTCCAAAATCAACTAGCCGAAAATCAAACAGAATTACAAAATCAGTTAAGAGCAACCTTTACCGAATTAGATCAGAGATTAAATACCCAGACACAGGAAATAAAGGAACAGGCAGAAAGGACCGAACAGAATCTTATTGCTCAAATTGAGCAGGTCCGCCAACAATGCCAAGGAAACAATAGTAAATTAAAAGCGGAACTAACCGAATATGTATCCGTCAAAATTGACACGATACAAAAACAAGTAGAACTGTTTCCTCAAGTAATACAAGCTCTAGAGGACATACAGTGTTCCGTAGCTATGATACCAGAAATTATAGAATCCCAAGACAATCTAAAGAAGCAATTTGACGAAGTGAAGGAAAAACAGGAGACAGTGGAACATAGAATGAATGTACTTGCGGGAAAGTTTTCAGAAATGACATTAGAGCGGCAAAATTTTCCTTCGGAAACCATAGAAGAAACTATGACAGGTGCTTTACAGTCAATTTCAGAGAGTTCCGAGGAAAATTTTTTCAACAAAGGGTTAAAGGAAGTTCGAGAGCAACTTGGCGAAGAATTCTCGCGTTGGAAAGAAAATATCGAAAGATCACTAAATCTCTCGCAGGAGGATTTTGAAACAGCGAGAAGTAGGAAACAACATTCTCAATCTGCGCGTGAAATTCCGTCCACGTCAAGACCCGATGTAGACAGAACTGGAACGTCACAAGTTAGATTCGATATAACGGATAGCCACAGGGAAGAGTACGAACAGGATGATTTTTGGAATCGTAGTACCGTTGAGGAAAAGATGATTAAACAGAGACAATTTCAAATCTTTAACCCTGACGAAAAGAATGTTCATCCTGCAGTCTTTATTCGAAGTTTCAGAGGTCTATTTCCACTATCTTGGACAGAATGGCAAAAGATTAGTTTTGTATCTGGATATATACAAGGAACAGGAGCATTGTGGGCATCCGAACAAACATCTTCTTGTAAATGTTACAAAGAATTTGAGCAGGCTTTTTTAGCAAAATATTGGTCTGCTGGATTACAAGAAAGACTTAGGCAGGAAGTATTATATCCTGAGCCTTTCTCATTTTCTAGAGGATCTCTAAAGAGATATTTTGAGAAATACATTAATAAATCTTTGTATTGGGATGTATCGATTCCTTTGCCGGATATACTTAGAATACTCAAGTCCAGACTACCCACCAGTATAAGGAATCAGCTGTTATATATAAATGATAAGGATATAGACTCATTTATGACTACGCTTGATCGTATTGATATAACTGAGGAGGACAATAAAAGGGCAAGATAAATGTCAAATCAAAGAAGAGTAATAGAAGCGAATCCGAGCTGCAACTCGAGTGGGAATGGCAGTAATGATAGCAGTAACAATAATCATAACCAACTACATTCTCCGAGGAGACTTAGCAATGGACAAAATGCTAACAATAAATATTACCAAAATGCAAACTTTAGTTATGGTGCAACGAGGGGCTATTTTAGGAACAGTAGGAATTTTAATCGATATAATCCAATGTATGGCAACACAGGACAGTTCTACCAACACCAGCAGAACAACAACAATAATTACACGAATCAAGCATTACAACATAGACAGAATTCACCACAACAACCGATAATCACTAAAGTAGCTGTAGAGACAAATACCAATCTGACCAACAATCAGTCAAACTAAACATGACCGCATCGTGCCCCAGAGGAGCGGTCAGGTGATCTGTTAGGGGCGAAACAGTAAAACTACAATTGTTAAGATATAATGATGGTGAGCTGTTGACTGAAGAGTTAACAAAGGATTTAATAACGGGTCATAATGACAGATCGAGTGTTCCGGTATTGGAAGGATTTGTTGAAATAGAGGAAGTTCCAACGAATGTGATATTGGAGACCGCCACTTCTGCCAATGTCATCTCAGGCGCTCTTTTTCGGAGAATTATTAGGAAGAAGAAGGTACCAATTTTGCCAGTACAGAACTGCAAAATCATCGGAGCTGTTGGAGCACGCTCTCCCAATGTCAAAATACAAACACAATTAGAGATGAAAATGGGAAATGTAGCAATAAAATGCATGTTCCTTGTAGTGGAGAAGTTATTAATGGACTGTATTCTTGGTATTGGGAGTATGCAGGAGTACGATTGTCAGATTGGTTTTTTGGAAGGAATAGTTAAATTTAGATTAAATGGAGAAGAGATAGCACTGGATTTAAATAGAAAGGAAACGGTGCATGAGAAATATTGTCGCGGTGCCATAATTCAATTAATTGACACTACAAACGGTTGTTGGAAGGAGCTTTCAAAGGATTTGATACAACAGGAGGACTTTAACCAAACAACAATAATAAAAGCTAGTGAATCAAATCAGCTTACCGGAGAACAAAGGCAGCAGCTTCATTTTGTGTTAGAGGCATATGAAGAGATTTTTGATGAGAAACCAGGAATTATTAAAGGGTATATTTGTCACCTACAAGTGAAGCCACATCGGACTTACTGTTACACGCACTATCCGATCCCCTGGCGTTTAAAGCAATCCGTTCAAAGGGAGATAAATAGAATGTTAGAATGGAACTTGATTGAGCCATCAACTAGTTCATATTGTTCTCCACTCTTAGTCGTTCCAAAACCTGGAGGCAACGGAAGAAATGTATGAAGACCAGAATTTAAAATGGGAGGAAAAGATTCGACTCGCACTTGTCAATTTAACTAAAAGGGCAATACAACGGAAATTGACATATGATAAACGGATTCACCGGATTCAGACGTTTCATCTTGGAGAAAAGGTTTTATTGAGGCGACACATCCATTCCTCGAAACTGATGAATAACATAAAGAAATGTAATATTATTTATACCAGACCATATGTTGTTGTAAATATACCAAATCCTGGATCATACTTGTTGGCACATCCCGAATCGAAAAGAATAAAGGGATTATTCCCGCATAATGATATTAAGAAATTTTTTGAAGGATCGTAGATCTGTGATACCAAATAAGGAGAAGAATTTAGAGTGGAATTTGACTATGAGTCGAATGTGTGTATAAATATCAAGAAGTTTATGTTGTCTAGAGGTTAAGAGACAGTGAGATTACTCCTGTGGTAGGTTAAGAGACAGTGAGATTACTCCTGTGATAGGTTAAGAGACAGTGAGATTACTCTTGTGGTAGGTTAAGAGACAGTGAGATTACTCCTGTGGTAGGTTAAGAGACAGTGAGATTACTCCTGTGATAGGTTAAGAGAAAGTGATATTACTCCTGTGATAGGTTAAGAGACAGTGAGATTACTCCTGTGATAGGTTAAGAGACAGTGAGATTACTCCTGTGATAGTTTAGCACAAAAATTTTAAGATAGGTAGAAGAATTTGTTAATTACTAGTGTTTGTAAGTGTGGACTATGAGCAGAAGCCACAGTGATATACAATGAAAGTTCATCTACATTTCCTCAAGACACGGCACTAATGTGAGAATTGCGTGTGAAACCTGAACAGTGTGGGATACGTAGGTAAATACGCTGTGAGTTTGATGTGCGCTGTTCGTGCAAGAAAACAAATGAACTGTGAAATGAAGCAACAGTCGATAATGTCACTGTCGCAAACAATTGAAGAAACTCTCTGGTTGCGCGAGAGAAAATTATTATAATTTTTAGATTTTTCATTATGCCTTCTTTACCAGGAGAATTAATTTAAGAATTTTAATTAACTTTTTAAGAATAGCAGTTGGTGCGTTTCATATTATGGACATAATTGTTGAAATATATTTCCATAAATGTTCATGAGAGGATGAAGAAGATTCTGCAATTGGATGATTTGTTAAATGAACATACGTCATCATTAATGATATTTATTTGCAAGTGGATCTATAAATCAATTAATTATAACAATAATGAAAATTTTTCAAATTATTCCTTTTGTGGAGTCAGTGTCATATGGCTATGTTTAAAATTTTTCATCAGGTGTAAACTTAAATTTTATCCATAATTTCGTAATTGAAAGCAAACCTCGGACAGATTCAATGCTCTACTTCCACCTGCACTATAACAAAACAAAGATTTGATTAAAATTTTTTTTGAGAGGAATACATTCAATATGAGCTACAACAAAACTTAAATGCCCACAGTCTATTTGGCAATGTTTTGGACAATCAGCAGTTGTAATGCAAAACAACTTTGGAATTGAGGACTACAAAAAAAATTCGCGATTGTCAGGACTAATGGATGTTCCAGTCTAGTACAGATGGAAGAATATAAGAATCCACTCCGATTTTGAGTTCAACGATGAAATATGGACTTCGTTGCCTTAATCCTCTCTCTTCCAGGGATTTATTCAGTCAGAACCTTTTCTTAATCCACTTTAAACCTGTTCCATGTTCACGTCCCTGACCATCTGTTCCTGAGATCATCTTGCTGTTTCTACGGCACATTACCAGCTGTACGTCGCCTACCCTGTGTCCGTACCCAGTGTTCCTGTTCCATCGACTTCACGAGATCACCGGCTACATAGACGAAAGAAGAATTTTGATTTTTTTTTAGCAATATTGTAAACTTTTTTTGGCTATTAGGCACTTTTCCTTCGATCTAATCTATGGAGCTTCTATATATTTCAAAATTACAGGATTTAGGCTTTCCTATCTTCTTTAATACGTGAGCTGGGGTCTTTTCTTCCGGGTTTTCCAGGGTTTCCCTGTGAAGGCCAGTTCCCAAATGGGTAGACCTTTTTCGTAATTACACCAATCTACATCTTCCCTGGTTATGTACTCGGGATGCGGGTATACCCCGATACATGTAAAAGCTAGAGCTTAGGTATTCTCGTAACTTATTGTCTTAACATGTTACCCATACTCTCTATAGTAAAATTCTACTAATTCAAAATATTCCTCTTTTGAATAAAGAACCCAACAAAGTTTTTCTGTTAGCTCGCAAAGTATATTATCATTAACTTTGCTCGCTGCGAGGGGCAATTGTAATATCTCTTTATGTTCGATGAATTATTCAGATACAATTCTATCCTTGAATGACGTTTACTAATTTTCTATCTTCATACTCGCAGAATCCAGGCGAAAAGTAGTTCATACAATAGCTATGCCATGAGCGCATAAGTATTCTTTGTAGTACTCTCTCTGGTGGTTGTTAGAGAAAAAAAAGAAGAAAAAAAGCTTCCGAGATTGTCTTCGTGCCGATTAGCCGATTAGCCTGAGCTTGGTTTGAAGATTTGTAATCTGATTATTGAGATTTATGACAGAAGATAACTGAGACGAAACTGTACGATTAAAATGGAAGTATATATAGATTGCTCCTTCAAATAAAAGGTGTGTATTTGACATTTGAGAATTAACGATATTTATCGATGTATTGCGTGGTTGTTAATCAGAAGGGAACTTCCAAAAGACTGGATACGAACCTGCATTTAATAATCCAAGAGCTCCATTACTTCTCCGGAAGGATAAACTTCATCAAATCCAAATATCCGCTTGATATGAGGTTTCCCGACTGATTATACAACGCTCCCAAAATTACGAGGCATTTTATTTGTACATATTAACAGACTGCCGAAAAGCACGAGCCTGCAGAGAAGAAGAATCATCTCCTGATTTCTTTCTAACAAGTAAAATTTCAGAATCATTTTGAGTGACTGAGCTACGACTGTGTTTCCTATCATGAATGATTGATTGCTCGAACGAATTGAGAGCTACAGAATTACGTAGATAGGAGAAAATATTACAAGATTTAGGCTACAAATTTTTTTACCGGTATACGATATGCAAAAATATACATGAAATCTTCACTTCTAATTGAATATAACGTGTACTTTAACGTTGTTCCCGAAAAATCTTGAAAAATTCTCGACAGATTTGCCTCAAATTTTCTCACAATACTGTAATGAAGTTTGGACGGCCATAGAACATATATTTTTAAATGTATGAATATCCACTGAAGCGTTAAAGAAACTGGTATGGGTATACATACTAAAATATAGAGATACGTAAACAGGCAGAATACGACTCTGCGGTCGGCAAGACCCATATAAGAAAAGTGTCTGCCGCAGTTGTTAGACGTGTGACTGCTGCTAGAATAGCAGGTCATCTAGATTTAAATGGGTTTGAACGTGGTGTTATAGTCGGCGCACGAGCGATGGGACGCAGCATCTCCGAGGTAGCGATGAAGTTGGGATTTTCCCATACGACCATTTCACGAGTGTAGCGTGAATATCAGGAATACAGTAAAACATCAAATCTTTGACATGGCTGTGGCCAGAAAGAGCAGAACCAACGACGACTGAAGAGAATCGTACAACGTAACCCTTCCGCAAATTGCTGCAGATTTCAATGCTGGGCCATCAAAAAGCGTCAGCCAGCGAACCATTCAAAGAAACATCATCGATATGGGCTTTTGGAGACGAAGGCCCACTCGTGTACACTTGCTGACTGCATGACACAAAGTTTTACGCCACGCCTGGGCCTGTGAACTCCGACGTTGGACTGTTGATGAGTGGAATCACGTTGCCTGGTCGGACGAGTCTCATTTAAAATTATATTGAGTGGATGGAGACGTAAGGGCATGGAGACAACCTCATGAATCCATGGACCCGGCATGTCAACAGGGGACTTTTGAAGCTGGTGGAGGCTCTAATAGTGTGGGGTGTGTGCAACTTGGGTGATATGGAATCCCTGATACATCTAGAAATGACTGACAAGAGACACGTACGTGAGCATCCAGTCTGATCACCTGCATCCATTCATGTCGATTGTGAATTCTGACTGACTTGGGCAATCCCAGCAATACAATGCGACACCGCACACGTGCCGAATTGCTACAGAGTGACTCCAGGAATACTCTTCTGAGATTTAAACATTTCCACTGCCCACCAAACTCCCCAGACATGAACTTTATGGAGCATATATGGGATGCTTTGCAACTTGCTGTTTAGAAGCAAGCGTCCACCCCTTCGCCCCCTCGTACACTTACGAATTAATGGAGAGACCCGCAGCATTCATGGTGTCAGGTAACTCCAGCACTACTTCAGACATTAGTCGAGTCCGTGCCACGTCGTGTTGCTACAGTTCTGCGTGCTCACGGGGCCCTACACCATATTAGGCAGGTGTACCAGTTTCTTTGGCTCTTCAGCATATTTAAGATATAACAGGCAAATAGTATTAGTAAAAAGTTCTGAAAGTTCTTCATCGGCCTTCTTAAAAATTTTCAGTAATACTCTAATACGCATTCAGACCAACATAACATATACAATGTCCAGGTTTTGTGTTAAAACTGACAGCGAGAGAAACAAAAGCTGTGTACTGTGAATATGTACCGTCTAGTCTTCTTTCCCCTCAGTCAATTTAACTACGATAGCAAGGCGGTTTTCGGCTGAGCTATACCACTACATAAAGACTAGTCATCGGAGGGAAATGCTACATTTCTTCTCCTATAAACATTCTTTATCCTCATGCACAAATTCAAACAAAATTTGTACACACAAAAATATGTTGATTCGTTTTATTCCTGTCAGTGTTAACAGAAGACAGTACGGTGACGAAAACGTACATTCAGTTTCGGTACATATGTAGCAACTGCAACGCTTCATCGGTTTCGCTAGTCACTGTGTATATATGTTAAAATCAAGCACAGTAGCTCAAGGAGAATACTGGTATGAGATTTTAACTCTGCAGGAGAGTGTGTGCTGATATGAAAGTTCCTGGCAGACTAAAACTGTATGACGGACCGAGACTCGAACTCGTGACCTTTGCCTTTCGCGGGTAAGTGCTCTACCATCTGAGCTACCCAAGCACGACTCACGCCCTGTCCTCATAGCTTTATTTCTGCCAGTAACTCGTCTCCTACCTCCCAAACTTTACAGCCCTCCTACGCACTTCTCAGAACTAGCACTGCTGAAAGAAAGGATATTGCGGAGACATGGCTTAGCCATAGCCTGGGGGATGTTTCCAGAATGAGATTTTTCCCTCTGCAGTGGAGTGTGCGGTGATATGAAACTTCCTGGCAGATTAAAACTGTGTGCAAGACCGAGACTCGAACTCGGGACCTTTGCCTTTCTGGGGCAAGTGCTCTACCAACTGAGCTACCCAAGCACGACTCACGCCCCGTCCTCACAGCTGTACTTGTGCCAGCACCTCGTCTCCTACCTTCCAAACTTTACAGCTCTCCTGCGAACCTATCAGAACTAGCACTCCTGAAAGAAAGAAAGGATATTACGGAGACATGGCTTAGCCACAGCCTGGGGGATGTTTCCAGAATGAGATTTACACTCTGCAGCAGAGTGTGCGGTGTTATAAAACTTGTTGGAAGATTAAAACTGTGGGTCGGCCGAGACTCTAACTCGGGACCTTGTCCCGAGTTCGAGTCTCGGTCCGGCACAGAGTTTTAATCTGTCAGGAAGTTTCAAGGAGAATAGTGTTTCGTTACGAGAGTCTTAGGTGGAAATGGAGTCCCCGCGGTATAAACGTCATTGGTTATGTTTCCTGCAAAATTAGTCGCTAAGAAGTGTTATAAAATATTCAGCTGTACAAACAAAGGTGCAATGAACGAACTACATACAAGGTACAAAACAAGTAACGTTATAAAATACTCATCTGTACAAATAAAGGTGAAGCGGACGATCTCCATACGAGGTATAAAACAAGTAGCTTAGAATGCTACTGCCATCCCTTGCGTTTGGCCTCCGTCTCGGGCTATGCCGGACCGCTGACTCCCGAAAAGTTGGTGGAGCTGCGCTGTCGCGCCGCACAGCAGGTGCGCTTTTACTGGAGCAGCGGGTCTGCTGGGCACGGCGCGGTGGTGGAGGTTTTGTTTTAATACAGCCGGCGGCCGCCCGGTTCGCTCTGGTCCCAGCTGGTCGCCGATTTTTAATTAACGGGGCCCGTAAAGCGGGCCGCACTTGTTCTGCCATCCGGGCTACACACGACTCTCTCCGGGGGACACCGCGGCGTTCGCGTGACGCCCCAGACAGCGCCGCGAACGTTTGCTTTGCTCTCTTAATACACAGTACAGACGAACGCAGGACTCGTTTACCAGGTCCTTTATTTCCTAAAATATGAGAAAATTTGAGGGATTGTGGTCAGTCATAATGTTGATCATCATCCACTCCTGAACCTATTACAGTAATCTGGAAAGAAAAACACTGGTTTGTGATTCATTCTCCGAAGAAAGGGACGGAGCATAATTTCGGGCTTCGCCAGGTTACTAAATGTTCTAAGCGCACACCAAAAGCCGCGCTATAGTCAGTCGTAGCAAAATGACGGTATTGGCTTGTAATCTTCCCCTTCGTCCCTACTTACTGCTGTTGTCCACATCAGTCTTCTACGAAGATTTGCGACGAGCGAAGATTCAGATGGTTCAAATGGCTCTGAGCACTATGGGACTTAACACCTTAGGTCATCAGTCCCCTAGAACTTAAAACTACTTAAACCTAACTAACCTAAGGACATCACACACATCCATGCCCGAGGCAGGATTCGAACGTGCGACCGTAGCGGTCGCGCGGTTCCAGACTGAAGCGCCTAGAACTCTCGCCCACACCGTCCGGCGGGCGAAGACTACAACAAACTCTCTATTATACTTATCTTTTCACGTAGAGTAGGCTCCTGTTCTCGTTGTCTAGGGGTCTGATTCTTTAAGCTGAAATTCTGAAATTTTAGGACCTCATGGTTCAATTGATCTAAATAAATTTGAAGATTGTTGTTGCAGAATTTTTGTTTTTACATTAGTACATTTTGTCACATTTTTGTATGTCATTTATTCCTTTGATTTTTCACATTAACGAAGCTGAAATTACATTGTTTACGCAAAATACAAAAATATGTCCGATCACATCAGAGACGTGCTTCCTACTACTCACTCAGCGAAAATAACAATATTCCTAAGGGTTTACTATTTTTCTTGACAAACGAATATCTATTAGTTTCGATTATTATTTCATAAATGATCCAGAAATAAACATAATAAACAGCACTAGATTTCGTAATAAATAACAGAAATTTTAAGTGTGTCAAATAATTCGTAATTTCAAATGTTTCTAAAAGAAGAATAATTTTGACTGTACAGTCAGAACTTGTACTTTTCGATCATAGCAACCAAATTAAAGTAATTCCGATTCATTAATCTTAGCTTCAGATACAACATTCTGTGTGTAAAATTCTAATAGTGTTTTCAGAAAAGCAGCTGACATGATACTCACCTCTCCAAAATTAGCTAAAATCCTTCCACGTGATTTTTGGCTCCCTATGTTTCTCCTCGAATGGAAAAACTGGTAGAAGCCAACCACAGGGAAGATCAGTTTGGATTCCGTAGAAATATTGGAACACGTGAGGCAATACTGACTCTACGACTTAGCTTAGAAGATAAATTAAGGATAGGCAAAACTACGTTTCTAGCATTTGTAGACTTAGAGTTCGACAATGTTCACTGGAATACTTTTTTTCAAATTCTGAAGGTGGCAGCGCTGAAATACAGGGAGCGAAAGGCTATTTGTAATTTGTACAGAAACCAGATGGCAGTTATAAGAGTCGAGGGACATGAAAGGGAAGCAGTGGTTGGGAAGGGAGTGAGACAAGGTTGTATCCTCTTCCCGATGTTCTTCAATCTGTATATTGAGCAAGCAGTAAAGGAAACAAAAGAAAAATTCGGAGTAGGTATTAAAATCCACGGAGAAGAAATAAAAACTCTGAGGTTCGCCGATGACATTGTAATTCTGTCAGAGACAGAAAACGACCTAGAGGAGCACCTCAACGGAATGGACAGTGTCTTGAAAGGAGGATATAAGATGAACATTAACAAAAGCAAAACGAGGATAATGGAATATAGTCGAATTAACTCGGGTAATGCTGAGGAAATTAGATTAGGAAATGAGACACTTAAAGTAGTAAAGGAATTTTGCTATTTGGGGAGCAAAATAACTGATGAGAGGACATAAAATGTAGACTGGCAATGGCAAGGAATGCGTTTCTGAAGAAGAGAAATTTGCTAACATCGAGTATAGATTTAAGCGCCAGGAAGTCGTTTCTGAAATTATTTGTATTGAGTGTAGCCATGTATGGAAGTGAAACATGGAATACAAATAGTTTGGACAAGAAGAGTGTAACCTCCTCACACGAAAATATTAATTAAATGAAAATGAACCATGAACGATGTGTAGGCTCCCCACAAAAATAATAAAAAAATAAACCAAGAACCAAGTATAACCTCCGCACAATAATAATAATTAAATGAATTTTAAACATTGTAACCTCTGAACAAAATTGGCTCCCATTTATAATCTGTGTGCAGAAATGCATTCACATTTACTATACCCACAAAATTCTTTTCTCATTTAATGTTAAGTTCGAAACAGAAAAATTCCTAAACCCAAAAATAATAAAAAATTCAGTAACCTGGTAAATTTTGTGACGACAGCAGCGCTGCGCCACGGACCTGTATTCTGAATAAAGAGCAAACATTCTTACCTCAATAAAAACTGCGAATATATCTACTCTTACATAAACAATTTTCGGCACAGCTCCGTGCAATGCTGGCCTATGCTTTTTGATTCACGAAAGGAAAGATAATCCATTGAATAAAAACTTTAAATTGAAATGAATGCTTTTTTTTAATTACTTTGTATTATAAAAATTATTATTGGGGCATTTTTTAAAAAAATTCTAATGACAAATCATATACATTACTAGATATGCGCAAGGCTGCTTCTTTACCTTCTACGATAATACCCATCCTCCAGAGTCTCGACCAGAGCAGACTCCCGACACGCGCCGACACGCGCACACAATAGCCGACTACTGCCGATTCACGCAGACTACTGTAGACTACTGCCTACCACTGAAGACTACTGCAGACTAATGCCGACTAGCGACAAGCAACAACTAACTACATACTGCTCTCTGGTCAGAGACTCTCCCATGCCTCGCCCATCGCCGGCAACGCATACGTCTTACATAACCCTGCAGTGGGGGGCAAAAATTTGGCAGAGATGGTGAGTCAATTGGACTTGCCATGAGCAACAAATTTTTCTTAATTAACTAAATTTACAATCACAGAATATATACATATATATAAATGCATAAGATGAAATAAAATATAGTGCACATGCACTGAGTACAGAACATATCAAGCAGTGACAAAATGTATACACAATGAGTACAAAACATATTAACAAATGGCAAAAGTGCACACGCACTGTAGTACAGAACATATCAAGAAATCACAAAATGTGTAGGCAATGAGTACAAATCATATTAACAAATGACATAAAGTGCACACGCACTGTAGTTCAGAATATATCAGGAAATCACAAAATGTATACGCAATGAATACAAATCATATTAATAAGTGGCATAAAGTGCACACGCACAGTAGCTCAGAATATATCAGGAAATCACAAAATGTATACGCAACGCATATAAATCATATTAATAAAATGACAAAAGTGCACACGCACTATAGTACAGAACATATCAGGAAATCACAAAATGTATACGGAACGAGTACAAATCATATTAACAAATGACATAAAGTGCACAGGCACTGTAGTTTTCTTACTATTTTACAAGAACTAGGATAGGATAGGGAAGGATTGTACCATGGTTGTAGCACATTAGGTTTCACGCAGCTGCACTGAGAGTCCATATCTTTCTACAGAAGCACAACACCACGTGAGACAATCTGAAGTTCTTCTCCCTGAAGTATTAATCAGTGTAGCCAAGACACTGAAATGTCGTATTAATATTCCATGTTATCATTTTGGTAGCACATTAGGTACACCAAACAGTGGGACCATAATAACATCTCCATCGCTCAAGGTGGTGGACAGCATGTCGTGTCAACACCACGTTCTTGTAAGGTACACCAACGTAGAATTAGTGCAAAAACCAAATATAGTGCTCCATGAGCATGAGAATAGACAGGACAAACGGATATTGCAATAATTTATGGTAATTATGTCAGAAGGTGAAGGACATTAAGTCTTATGCCAGTCTTCATTGATAATTACACTAGTCTGACAACTATTCTGAGTAATTTGTGGCACTCATCGCCCAGTTATTGAACATTTCTGTACTATGTATGAAGCATTACAGAATAATGTTCATAAGTTATTTTTTTACAGAGAACATTGGCACTCATTGACCAGTTAAAAAACATCAGAAGTCATCATTCAAAACAGGAGTTAATGAGTGTAGCATCAAGCTACTGGTATTCATATATATAGCATGAAAGTGACATAATACAAATTTAAAATATAAGAAACATTGACATTCATTGGTGAGCAAGTATTGAATATTACAAAACTTTTTCATCATTCAAGTGAAATATAACATATTGAAAATGTAACACTCTGTAGCAATTACTCAAAGTCTGTGGTTGAAAAAAAAATTATTCAATATTACTCATAACTCTTTTAAATTGGTATCACTATTTGGGACTGGTAATATATATATATTTTTTTGGGCTAGCAATGCATTGCGTTGAGATCGATAATTAATTGCTGGGGCATAACAATATTTGCTTTTGACTTATTGCTGCAAATGAAGATGGGTAACGTCATTCGTCATGAGTCAGCTGTAGCAGGGTTATGAAACAAATAGAGTATATGTGATCACATTCATGAATGACACAGGTTTAATGACCAACTGCTTATAGCACATTAATTTCATGAATAATTTCTCATGCAAAAAAAAAAAAAATACAAAATGGATTATTAAGCTGAAAGAAGAAACGCATATAATGCTGAAAAGTTCGAATTAACAGGTAATGAAATGTGTATAAAATGTATATGTTCTCTAGCTGTCCTTTCCAAAATCTTCAGTCATCATACCATGCGACATAAGACATAGTGTCAAAACGAACTGCAACAAGTACCTAAATAACTACATAGCATTTCTTAACTAACAGTAAATATATAAACTTCATCATTATTTTCACCTGCAAAGAAAAACTTCATTATCATTACTATCATCACCTGCTAAGAAAAACTTCATTATCCACATCAACATAACTCCATTATTATCATCACCTGTAAAGAAAAACTTCATTATCCGTATTAGCATATTCTGCATCATTATTCATCACCACTCATTATCATCTGCAAAAAAAATCACTTCATTATTCATTGTACAACTATTCATAGTATAGAGTTCCTTATTTCTAGCATATTTCATCAATAAAACTAAGATGTGTAGTTCTGTCTGACAGTCTGCATCAATCGCCTCGTATTCTGAAAGAAAAAACTAGTTAAGACTAACTATCATATGATGTGTATAGTACATTCTTGTTAATGCTTGTTAATTCTGATCCATTTACTCTTCGTAACGAGGTATTGCATCTTCTTTCATTCATTCCAAAGGTGAAATTCCCATTTCATAGCAATCCACTGTGGTTTGTTTAATTTATTTCTTTTACACGTTATTTCTTTCTGGAAATGATGAACAATGATTAATGTCTTGCATTTAAATCATATACCCAATAAATAAAAGCTGGTTTCTAGTGATATAATTGAGCATACAGCATAGCATGACAGAAAACGTAATATGTCAAAAACGTAGACAGTGTGCAGGTACAAAAATGTACACAGAATATCACAATGTAGCAGCAAAAAAAAAAAAAAATGTAAAATAGTCACGATGTTGAGATATCATAAGGCAAATGTCAAAATCAACTGGTGTTTGTTACGTCTTAAATATTTCATAGTGCATACAAACAAAACAGGAAAACAATCATACATACATGAAAAATGGAAAATGTGCACAGTCTGATATTTAACGACAAGAAGAGCGACCTGCTAACCTTACCTTGCCGGGCACTTGCCAAGAAAAAATACGATAATCATCAGTAAGTAATCACATAAATATAATTGCATAAGTGGTCATAAAATGTGTAAGTTCATCTGGAAAAATGTGCACGGTCTGATGTGTAACGACAAGAACGGTCTCTGTTGGATAGATAGTGCGTACGTACTAGTATCTTCTGTCCAATGTAAAAGTCACGGCGTGCACAAACCTGTTTTTGCTGTCATCTCCGGCGCTCTGCGGCAGGTTTGATGTTCTTCAGCGCAATGTCAATTATTTCATGGCGTCGTAGTCGACGAGATGTAGGAAAGGTTACTAATTCTTTAATTTTGTTAGGTAGTTCAATATTTTTCAGTATAATAGTCGGAGATAGCATAGTAGATTCATTTGGTATGGAATTAATTACATCCTGGAATGAGAGTATGTGTGTGTCCGAATCAATATGATTTTTATGGCAGTATATTCTACATAGTTTACCAATTTCTTTCATTAATCGTTCACAAGGGTTCGAAGAAGCATGGTACCTGGATATACAGATCGGAGAAATGTTTCTAGTTCGTAACATACGTGTCCATATAGCAGATCGAAACTGTGGTCCATTATGGGAAATTACTTTCAATACATGCCCTACATGAAATAAAAAATGTTTTACAAATGCTTTCGAAACAGTTTTAGCAGTAGCTTTGCATAACGGAGTAGAGGTAACAAATTTTGAAGTGAGATCAACAGCGACAAAGATGTAGCAAAAACCTCTATTAGATCTGGAAATCGAGCCAAAAATGTCTACAGCGGCCATGTGTCTCAATTTAACGGATACAATGGGATGTAACGGAGGAATATGCGAAGTCGTGTCTGATTTAGCTTTCTGGCAGATTTTACATGACGCTAAAACTCGTCGAATACGTTTCTCCATGTTGGTACAATAACAGTTCAGTCTCAGTATAAGAAAACATTTTCTGGCTCCGTAATGTGCGTAACTTAAATGAGTATACCAGATTAATTTGTTAACAAGTTCGTCAGGAATGCATAATAACCAATTGTTGCTGTCAGGGTGAGAGCGGCGAAACAGAATGTTATTGCGTACAAGTGTAATGGTTTCTAATCGTAACATTATTCCTATCTTGCCAAAGGTGTTTAATTTCTTTCGACACGATGTCTTTACTCTGCTCTCGTGCTATTTCTTGTAATGACGACGATATGAAATTTTCAAATGCAACTTTTTGAATGTACATGAGGCTGAAATTTGCTTTTGCAGAAGTTGGTTGCGATGTCTTGCTGATTGTTGCTGAGAGAACGCGATAGTGCGTCTGCTACAATATTTTGTGTACCGGGAATGTGAACAATTGTAAAATTAAATTCCTGTAAATAAAGTTTCCATCTACTTAATCTGTCGCGTGTGAATTTAGCGGAAAGTAAAAACTGTATAGCTCTATGATCTGTGGAAACGGTAGTGTGTCTTCCATAAAGAAAATGCCGAAATCTCGTAAATGCCCATACAACACATAATGGTTCAAGTTCTGTAACAGAATATTTGCGTTCAGCAGGTGACAGAATGCGACTCGCAAAGGCTATGTTTTTAATTACTGTAGTGCCATCTTCTTCAATTTCCTGAAAAATGTGTACGCCTGAAGCGGTGTTAGAACTGTCGGTGGCAATGGAAAAATTTCTAGTAAGACCAGGATGTGATACAGTGGTGCATTCAACAAAGCTTTTTCCAGGTTCACAAATTCAGAATGTGCTTGATTATCCCAGGACCAAATAGTGTATTTACCTGTCTATTGACATAATCTAGGGGTGTCTAAAGCAGAGTAATGAATAAATTTACGAAAAAAGTTAATTAAACCCAAAAAGCTGCGTAGTTGTTTCTCCGTCGTAGGAACAGTAATGTCACGTAAAGCTTGAAGTTTTTCCGGGTCAGGCGCAATGCCCTCTGCTGAAATTACATGTCCAAGAAATTTTATAAAAGTTTTGCCAAAGTGCGATTTACTGAGATTAACTGTGAGTCCTTGTGCACGAAAAGTTCGTAACAGTTGTTCAAGGATCAGATTGTGTTCAGACCAGTTAGCTTCTGCAATAAGAATGTCGTCTACATACGTTGTCTGTTAAGTTCTGTCGGAAGTAATGCATTCAAAAAAAAAAAAAAAATGGTTCAAATGGCTCTGAGCACTATGGGACACAACATCTTAGGTCATAAGTCCCCCAGAACTTAGAACTACTTAAACCTAACTAACCTAAGGACATCACACACACCCATGCCCGAGGCAGGATTCGAACCTGCGACCGTAGCAGCCTTGCGGCTCCGGACTGCAGCGCCAGAACCGCACGGCCACCGCGGCCGGCGCATTGCATTCAAACCGCAAATAAATGCTGCTGAAGAAATAGTTAAACCGAACGGTAATTTACAAAATCGATAACAGTCACCAAAACAAAGAAAAGCCGTGTACTTTCAGCAGTCCGGATGGAGTTGAATTTGCCAAAATCCCGATTATAAATCTAATGTGGAATAAATAGACGTACCATGAAATTTCTGTAGAAGTTCTTCTAGTATCTGTGGACGATCTGTTTCATTAATAATAATGTCATTGATGTGACGCGAATCAAGTGCGAGGCGAAGTGAACCATCCTTTTTCTTAACAATATGGAGCGGGTTTATGTACAGACTAACTTCCGGTTCAATAATTCCTTGGTCAAGCATAGCTAGCAATTCTTTCTTAACTTGTTCTCTGTAATATACGGAATGGGATAATGTTTGGCTTTAAATGTGTCGTGCTGTTTAACTTGAAATTCATACATAAAACCGTACATAGTACCAGGAACGTTGTCAAAAACTGGAGCTTGCTGTAAAAGAATTTTGCGTAGTTGCATGCGTTCGACGTCTGTATTTGCACTGCTCTGTTTAACTTTATCAGAAATCATCTGTATAACGTCATAGTCGACTTCGTCTGAAGTATTATAGTTGTGTAGGTACGTATCTGTGAACAATGTGGAATGACAGTCTATGTTACGTAATGCAGAAATGACCTCTGTACGATTAATTGTTTGTTCTTCTGCAGATAAAGAACGCTGAAATTCTAAAGCCAGTTGTACATTTTCATCCTTTAAATTAAATAGGAGTTTTGAAAGTCAATAATTGCGTCGTGTTGTACCAGAAAATTCGTACCTAACATAACGTCTGTCGTCAATAAGGCAACAATCCAAAAATTTGAGTGAAATGTATGACCTGCAATATAAAATAATAAATGTGTCTGTAATTTAACATCTACTCATTTACCAGATACTGCTCCTTTTACTTTCGTTTTGCCTAATGGTAACGTAGGATAGGTATTCTCTTTGCACATTCGTTGAAAGTTTTCTCATTTATGACTGACATAGGAGATCCAGAATCGATTACTGCTGAATTTGGATGATCCAATTTTTACTTCAATAACAGGGTGTGAAATGGTTTTTTGAATAACTGGCTTTTCCTGCAAAAGAGTGTTTAGTATATCGTCAAAAGTAATAACATTTTTGTGAACAAGATTCTGCGTGTCAAAAGTTTTGCTTGCGTTACTGGAGATGCAACCTATACTGTATCTAGTCAGATTCTATCTGGTGTGCTATTATTTTCGGGAGGATGCTGTGGCATTTCCACTATTTGTACTGTTCTGTTATTTCTTCCTGACGTATTACATTCGGGATGATATCTACTATCTGGTTCATTAATGATAATCTGTTGTTGCGGATGATTCTGTTGCTGATAAGACCGACTGTTATTAAACGTACGCTGAAAATTGTACTCATTACTTTTACGTCTGTCATAATAGTCATTTCTATACGGTGCATTGCGATAGGAATTGAAATAGTGTGTTTTCTGTACGTGCTGATTCCCTTGTTGCTGTGCGTTACTATTTTTTGGAGCTGAAGCTATACGTGCAGGCGGCGAAACATTAAAGCTTGGTTGACCTTGTACATTACATTGTTGGTTAGGTATGGTAACCGGTTGGCTTTCATGCTGTTGCGGTGAAAAACGTCTATTGTTACCAAAATGTGGTTCCTGTTGCTGATAATTTTGGCGATACAGATAATTAAAATTTTGTCTGTTATTAAAGTTCTGGTGGTTGTCGTTTCTGAAGCGTCTATTACCTTTGCTATTGAAATTGCGTGGCTGATCGTAATTGCTGTATGTTTGTTGACCTTGGTTATTATATGAAAAATTTTTGTTTATGAAGGAATAATCCGATTGCTGCACTTCCACAAGCTGTAACAGATCTCTGAATGCCGAAATATTTTCTTTCTGCTGACCCATTAAAAGTGATACTCTTAATGATCGTGGTAATTTAGAAATGCATAATTGAATAAGTGCAGATTCACTATATGGTTCACTCAAGTACTGGTTTTGTTGGACCATGTGTTCAAAAAATTGCGTGACAGTGGAAAAATTTGAGTTCTCATAATTCGGTAAACTATTTAATTGATCCTTAATTCCGCGCTGTGTCGTGTTCGACCAATACGCTGACAGAAAAGCATTCTGAAATTCTTCTACCGAGTAGCATTGTCTCGCGATCGGTCTCATACGAGTTGCCGGTTCTGCTTCCAAAAAACTGCAAATAAATTCAAGTTTGTGTGTTACGGACCAAGCCGGTGGAAAAGCAAAGCAAAATTGTTGTATCCAATCCAATGGGTAAATCTGTGTTCTGTCATTTTTAAATACTTTAAATTTTCTCACTGATAGAAAATGTTTGTAATCAAAATTATCGTCTCTGTACATCTGAACAGGTTCAGGATTGTATGAGAATCTATTTGTCTGTGGTTGTTCGGAATCTAAGTCACGTACTCTTTGTAAATTACCTAAATTATACTGGCTGTGTGAGTGTGACAAATGATTGGAATACGCCGTGTGCTGTGACGTGTTATTGACTGAAACATTTTTCATCTCTGTCCCTTCTTGCTGTAAAGTTGACAATTTTCTACGTAATGTATTATTGGACGAATCTATCTCACTGATCGTCTGCTGTAAATTTTGGAATTCAGGTGTCTGATTAAACGAAATCGCGTGAAGTATCGTCTGATTTACTGTCATTATTACTTTCGATAACATCAATACGACTGGCCAATTCATCATATTTTTCAGTCAGTATTTTTACCTGATCATCGTTTTTAGTGTCACAAGCACTAATTTGTTTTTGTATTTTACGTGTGGTTTCGTTCAATTTTTTAATGTCTGCTTTGATGGCATCTGGATCCTGTATTAGTTCTAATCGTTCGAGTCTGTCGGTCACTGCCTGAAAGTCTACTGTGTGTGTATCTGTTTTTGATTTAAGATCGGAAATTTCATCACGCAATTCGGTGTTCGACTGTTTGATATTATTGATTTCGTCTGATACTGTAGCAATATTGTTATCTACGTTTGGTTTTGCTTTCGTAAACAATTTACGCTTGTCCTCCTGTCTCTGTGCGTTAATTGTTCCCATGACTTGTCGCTTTACTTTATTCTGTTCCTGTATGAATTTACGATAACGCGTTTTACTGTTTGGTAGGTGGTGATTAAAATGTTCGTCAATTTTACTGTTCTGTTGGTCATATTTCGCGTCTACTTTTGCATCCAGTGTGCGTGAAAGTTCTGCTGACATTAATTTAAACTCGTCGCGTAACAGCGTTGCGTTTTCAGAGCATTGTTTACCGACTGCACTAATTTCGTCTCTAAGTGATTCTGTTGTAGCTATTTGCATATTCCTTAATTCTTGAGCAACAGATCTAATTTCTTCACTACTTTTCCCAGCACATGCCTTAATTTCCTCACGTAATTGTTCTTTAGTAGCATGACATTGCGCGGCAACGGCTGTAATCTGTTCACTAAGCTGTCTGGTATTGTTGTGTAATTTTTCATTCATCTGTTTGGAATTGTTGTCTAATTTTTCATTCAACTGTTTGGAATTGTTGTCTAGTTTTTCATTAAGTTGTTGTTTGAGTCTTTTATTATTTTCAATAAGTTGTTGTTTGAGATTTTCACTAAGTTGTTTGTGACTGCTGTCTTGCTTATCATTCGACTGTTTGGTATTGCTATCTATTTTTTCATTCATTTGTCGTAATAATGCCATAACTTGATCCCAGCCAAAATTATCCGCTCTATTCTCTGTACTGTGTAATGGTGTATCTGCATTTGTCACGTTTTCTGTAACCATTTGGTTATTCTGTAATTCTTGTAAAGGTCTGCCAAATGGATGTGCATTGTTAGTCACTACCTCGGAATCGAATAAATCTGTCGTACTTTGAGTACACTGTTCATTTTCGTTAGAAAAATTTATCCGATCACAATTCAAATTTTGCAAATCGGGTGTGTTAAACTGGGCAGCGTTCATTGTAACAGAACGTGCCGCGTGATTCATGAAAGATAATCCATTGAATAAAAACTTTAAATTGAAATGAATGCTTTTTTTAAATTACTTTATATTATAAAATTTATTATTGGGGCATTTTAAAAAAAATTGGAATGACAAATCATATACATTACTAGATATGCGCAAGGCTGCTTCTTTACCTTCTACAATAACACCCATCCTCCAGAGTCCCGACCAGAGCAGACTCCCGACACGCGCCGACACGCGCACACAACAGCCGACTACTGCCGACTCACGCAGACTCCTGTCGACGACTGCCTACCACTGAAGACTACAAAAGACTACTGCAGACTAATTCCGACTAGCGACAAGCAACAACTAACTACATACTGCTCTCTGGTCAGAGACTCTCCAATGCCTCGCCCATCGCCGGCAACGCATATGTCTTACAAGAGAATAGAAGCTTTTGAAATGTAGTGCTACAGAAGAATGCTGAAGATTAGATGGGTAGATCAAATAATTAATGAAGAGGTATTGAGTAGAATTTGGGAGAAGAGAAGTTTGTGGCACAATTTGACTAGAAGAAGGGATCGGTTGGTAGGACATGTTGTAAGGCTTCAAGGGATCACCAATTTACTCTTGGAAGGCAGCGTAGAGGGTAAAAATCGTAGAGGGAGACCAAGAGATGAATACACTAAGCATATTCAGAAGGATGTAGGTTGCAGAATGTACTGGGAGATGAAGAAGCTTGCACAGGATAGAGTAGCATGGAGAGCTGCATCAAACTAGTCTCAGGAACAAAGAACACAACAACAACAACATGTTTCTTCTGTTTCTTTGTATTTTTATCACATTTTTAACAATCTGACTTCCGGTGTCCTACGTGTGATCAAACTTCTCTCCAGGCCGTGGAGGTCGAAGGGACGTCTGCTGCTGACCGAGTCATCCTCGGCCTTGCGGCGTCATGCGGTTGTCCTCTGCAGGAGATATTTGAACAGCACGCCGCTCACCCGGCTGTTTTGCAAATATTCGAGACGGTGGAGCCGCTAATATTCCGTCAAGTAGCTACTCAGTTGGTGTCACCAGGCTGAGTTAATTCTGTAGCAGTCCTTCCTCGAAGGAAAACTCCTTGGCACTACCAGTAATCGAATGCGGATCCCCCGCATGGCAGCCATCTAAGCTGAACGCAGAGCTACGGGAGTGGGCATTCTATTGACGTGCTGTTTACGTTTCGTTCTGCAGTTTCTTTTCACAACTAGGTACATTAACCGTTGTGTGTCCTGTACTTACCGAATCGATTAACGTAGAGGAAGGTATTAGTGATCGTAAGGTTGTTCAAATGGTTCAAATGGCTCTGAGCACTATGGGACTCAACTGCTGTGGTCATAAGTCCCCTAGAACTTAGAACTACTTAAACCTAACAAACCTAAGGACATCACACACATCCATGCCCGAGGCAGGATTCGAACCTGCGTCCGCAGCGGTCGTGCGGTTCCAGACTGTAGCGCCTTTAACCGCTCGGCCACTCCGACCGGCCGTAAGGCTGTGATGGCATCTATGACCAAGAATATTAAGATAGGTAGGAAAATATTTTTGCTTAGCAAGAGATACAGGGTGCAAATTGCAGAGTATCTGAGCAGTCAGCCTTAAATATTCAGTGCTGAAGATGAAGATGTGAAGCACGAAAGGGAAATGTTTGAAAGCGTCTCTGACTTGCTTCAGACAAGTATATTGGAGCATGATTTTAAGGGAACCACCGAGGTTTAATAGCCGTGTAGAAAACTGCTGCGTGAACAATAAGAGCTTCAGATTCAAGGGAGGTGGAAACCTAGCAGACAAACAAAATTTGAAACACAAATGAGCATACGATTAGCAATGAGACAAACGTTCAGTAACTTTGAAAATAAAATTTTGTCAGCCGATCTGAGTAAAAACCTTAAGAGGCTTTGGGCTTGAGTAAAATCAGTAAGCCCTTTTCAGTCACTCAGTGACCATCCTGTCATCGAACAGATAGAAGATAGAGAGAAGTCCGAGATTTCGGCCTTTCGAAATCATTTCGCGGCCGAAGAGAGTAATGCGGTCCCTCCTTTCTATCACTGTACGGACGTCTAAATGGCAGATTTGAGATAATCGAACGCGGAATAGAAAAGCAACTACAGTAGCTTTGTAGTGCAAAGACATCAGGATCAGATGATATAAGTTCAACAAAGATAATGCGAAAGAATTTAATCCCCTTCTAGCAGCAATTCATCATATATCACGGGAACAACTAAGCCTACCTGACAACTGAAACAAAGCGCATTCAATTCCAGTTTACAAGAAGGATCGTAGGATGGAAATACATAATTATAAGACTGTATCGCTGACGTCAATATGCTGCAGAATTATGGAGAATGGTTAATGCTCAAGAGTTGAGAAATTTTTGGGAACGAAAATCTTCTGTATAAAAGACCGCAGAGATCCTGTGAAACTCATCTCCCGCTGTTGCACCGTGAGATCCAAAGCGACGAAGATAACGGCACTGAAGCAGATGTGTTCCTTATTTTCAGGAACGCTTTTGAGACCGTCCCACATTGACGTTTAGTGAAAAAATACTAGCTTAATGAGCTTCGTAGCAGATCCGCTACAGGATTCAAGACCTCTTTGCAGCTACGAATCAACATCTCGCTCTTCACGGATCAAATTCGTCAGATGAAAAGATTATTTCCGAAGTACACCAAGGAAGTGTAATAGGACCGTGACTGTTTATAATGTATGTGAATGATCTAATGGAAATCGTCGGAAGATCTTTAAACCTGTCCGCCTATAAAGCGGCCGTCTATAAGAAAGAAGCAACGTCAGAAGACTGTATCAGTCTGCAGAAAGACTTGCAGGGGATTAATGAATGGTGCAGGCACCAACAGTTGACCTTGAACGTAATATAATATATTACGCATATATAGCAAAGAAATCTGCTACAGTTCACAACACTATTGATGACAAATTACTAGAAACAGTATCTGCTGCAATAAATCCAGGAGCAATTATCCAGAGCAACCTTAAGTGGAATGACCATATAAAACCAAATGTAGGAAAATCACCTTCATAGGAAGATCCCCCTTCTTTTTTTTAAATTTTAGTGTCCAGTTCTCTGACTCGTTTGATGCGGCCCGCCACAGATTCCTCTTCTGTGAAACTTTTCGTCTAAGTGAAGCACTTGCGACCTGCGTCCTCAATTATTTGGTGGACGTATTCGAATCTCTGTCTTCCTTTACAGCTTTTACTCTCTACTGCTCCCTGAAGTGCTGTGGAAGTTATTCCTTGATGTTTTGTCATACCGTCCCTTGTTCTTGCCAGTGTCTACAACGCTTAGATGTTCTTTTGTTTTGAGGTCCCCCCCCCCCCCCCCCTTCCTCCCTTATTTCACTACGATACCATGCTATGCTCCAAATTTACATTTTCAGAAATTCCTTCCTCAAATTAGGGCCAATGTTTGATATTAGTAGACTTCTTTTAGCCAGAAACGTCCTCTTTGCCTGTATTAGTCTGCTTTTGTCCTCCTTGCTTCGTCCATCAGGGTTACTTTCCTATCTTAACTTCATTTAATTTATGATCACCAACTTTGATGTTAAGCTCCTCCCTATTCTTGTCTCTGTTACTTCTCACTCTTTTATCTTTTTCCTGTTTATTGTCAATCCCTCCTTTCATCTCCACTCAACGCATCCTGTAATTCTTTTTGACTTTCACTGAGGATCGCCATGTCATCATAGAATTTTATCATTGATATCCTTTTACCTTTAACTGTACTGTTCAACGTTTCTTTTATTTCGATATACATTCTTCCATGTACAGACTGAACAGTAGGGCCGAAAGACTACATCCGTCTTTTGACCCCTTTTAATCCCACCTCTTCGTTCTTTGTCTTTCATTTTCATTGTTCCCTCTTGGTTGTTGTAAATATTGTGTAATACCCGTCTTTACCTCTAGTCTGACGACATTATTTTTCTCTGAATTTCGAACATCATGCACCATTTTACATTGCCGAACACTTTTTCTAGGTCGAGATATCCGATGATAGTGTCTTGATTTTTCATCAGTCTAGCTTCCATCATCAATTTCGGTGTCAGAAGTGACTGTCTGCTGCCTTTGCCTTTCCTAAAGCCAAACTGAATGCCATGTAACACACTCTCTGTTTTCTTTTCCATTCTTCTGTATATGATTCTTGTCAGTGACTCAGATAAAGAAGCTATTAAGCTGATTTTGCGACAATTCTCGCACTTGTCGGTTCTTGATAATTCCAGAATTGTGTGAATGATGTTTCTCCGAAGGTCTGATACTATACTGGCACCCTCACATTTACTACATACGAACGTGAGTAGTCGTTTTATTCTCATGCCCCCCCCCCCCCCCCATGAATCTAGAATGTCATCAATCCTTTCTGCCTTATTTGACCCTAAATATTCCAAAGATGTAAATTCTGATTATAATACTGGATCCTCAATGTCTTCCCTATCAACTCCGGTTTCTTCTTATGTTACGTCATCAAACAAGTACTCCCTCCCACAGAGGCCTTCGATGTACTCTTTCTACCTATCCACTCTCTCCTCTGCTTTTAATAGTGGACTTGCCTTGCGTTGTTACTGCTATCGCCCTTGCTTTAAATTTTACAGAATGCTGATTTAACTTTTCTTTTCGCTGAGTCAGTCTTTCCGATAATCAGGTCTTTCTCGATTTCTTCAAATTTTTCATGCAGCCATGTCATCTTAGTTTCCTTGCAGTTACTATTTATTTCATTCCTAAGTGACTTGTATTTATGTATCCCTGAATTTCCCCGAATGTTTTTGAACGTCCTTATTTCACAATCAACTAAAGTATTCCACCTGGTGATCATAGTTCCTTGTAGCCATGTTTTTCTTTGTCACTTCTGTGATATCCCTTTTTAGAAATATCCAGTCTCCCTCAAATGAACTACCTTCTTAGCTATTTACAATCGTAATATCTATAGCCGAAGAGAACTTCAAATGTATCTCTTCATTTCTTGATATTTCTGTCTCCCATTTTTCCGTGTATTAATTCTTTCTGACTAATCTCTTAAACTTCAGCCTACCCTTCATCATCAGTAGACCGTGATCTGAGTCAATGTCCGCTCCTGGGTACTCCTTACCATCCAATATCTGCTTTCGGAATCCTTGCCTGAACATGATGCCATCTTAGGAAACGGTTCTCGTATTTCTTGGCTTTTCACAATTATAACCCTCCCCTTACAGTTGTTGAGCAGAGTACTAGCTATTATTAGCTGACATTTATTGCAACTCTCTCCTACAACCGTATTCCAGTCCCTCATAATTAGTGGCTCTTCGGCTCCCTTTACGTACACTATTACCAGATCAGTATCCTCATGTTGTTGTTGTGGTCTTCAGCTAAGATTGGCTAGATGCAACTCTCCATGCTATTGTATCCTGTGCAAGCTTCATCTACAAAGAACTACTGCAACCTGCATCCCTCTCAATCTGCTTTCTGTATTTATCTCTTGGTCTCCCTCTTTTTACGATTTTTATTCCCCATGCTTCCCTCCAATACTCATTCGTGGACCCTTGATTTCTTATAAACTGTTCTGTCAACCAATTCCTCCCTCTAGTCAGGCTGTGCCACAAATTTCTTTTCTCGCTATTTATATTCAGTACTTCCTCATCAGTTACGTGATCTATTCATTTGGCCTTCCGCATTTGTCTGTAGTACCACGTTTGAAAAGCTTCTATACTCTTCTCGTCTAAGGTGTTTACCGTTCACGGTTCACCTCCATACATAGGTAAACCCATAGACAGATACCTTCAGAAATGACTTCCTAACACTTCAACCTATAATTGATGTTATACAATTCCTCATCTTCAGAAAAGCTTTCTTGCCATTGTCATTCTATACTTGATATCCTCCCTACTTCGGCCATCGCCAGTTATTTTGCTGGCCTAATAGTAAAACTCATCTAGTACTTTAAGTGTCTCATTTCCTAATGTAGTTCCCTAAGCATCATCTGATTTAACTTGATTGCATTCCATTATCCTTCACTTGCTTTTGTTGTCGTTCATCTTATATCCGCCTTTCAAAACAGTGTCCATTCGTTCAAAAAATGGCTCTGAGCACTATGGGACTTAACATTTGTGGTCATTAGTCCCCTAGACTTTGAACTACTTAAACCTAACTAACCTAAGGACATCACACATATCCATGCCTGAGGCAGGATTCAAACCTGCGACCGTAGCAGCAGCGCGGTTCCGGACTAAAGCGCCTACAACCGCTCGGCTACAACGGCCGGCCCATTTGTGCAACTTCTCTTCCAAGTCCTTTGCTGTCTCTGACAGAATTACAATGTCATCGGCAGTCCTCAAGGCTTTTACTCCTTCCCCGTGAACTTTAATTCCTCCTACTTGCTCCCTCTACACACTGAACAACCTCAGGGAAAGCCTACAAACCCGTCTCACTCCCTTCTCAACAATTGCTTCTATTTCATGCTTTTCGAATCTTATAACTCTCGTTTCTTTTCTGTACTAGTAGTAAATAGCCTATCACTCCCTGTATTTTATTCCTGTTACCTTCAGCATGTCAAACAGAATATTCCAGTCGTCATTGTCATAAACTTTCTCTAAGAAGTCCTACATTCAGTAACGCTTCGTGTGCTCCTACATTTCTCCGAAATCCAATCTAATCTTCCCCGATGTTAACTTCTACCATTTTTTCCATTCTCTTGCAAATAATTAATGTTAGCATTACTTATTAAACATGTAGTTTGGTGATTTTCACACCTGTCAGCCCTTGATTCCTTTATAATTGCAATTATTATATTCTTCTTGATGCCTGAGGGTATTTCGCCTGTCCCGTACATCTTGCTTACTGGATGGGGTAATTTTGTCATGGCTGCTCTCTCAAGACTATCAGTAGTTCTGACATAATGTCTTCTACTTCCGGGCCCATGTTTCGACTTACCTTTTACAGTGTTCTGTCAACTTCTTCTCCCACCATCGTATCTTCAATCTCATTGTCATATAAGTCCTCTTCGTTTTATATAAAATTTCTCTAAATTTCTTCTTTCTTGTATAGACAGCCAGTTGCACCGGCCTTCAGACCATTTGATGCTGCACTGGAAAGCTGGATGGAATGGTCACGCCAATTTGGATTCCATCTCGCCGCCTACAGATTTCTAGGTAACGAGCAGCAGCCTTTTCTTTTGTTGTCCGTCGGTGTGCAAGCCTACTGTGTGATAGTTAAATTATTTCCCCGACGTGACGTAGCAACTCTGTCCTATGAAGAAATTTTATCTGCATTAGATGCATATTTCAAAAAATCAGTCAATGTAGTTGCGAAACGATATACCATCTTTCGTACAAAACATATGGCAGGTCAGACTAATCGGGAGTGGGTTGCAACCTTGCAAGGCCTTACTAGGGATTGTGCTTTGGAGTGTCAATGCGGACTCCCATATTCAGATACTATGGTACGTGATGCAATTGCACAGATCGTTTCTGATGTTAGTATAAGGGAACAGATTTTGAAACTAGTCAATCCCTCCCTTCAACAATTGGTGGACATATTGGATCAGCAGGACACACAAGACTTTGCTTACGAATCATTTGAAACTTCGCCAGCCGTGTGTCAGGTTAACCGACCTGCCGGGCGAGCTGCATGGAGCAGTGAACAGCCCTCGCGCTCGGCCGCGCTGCTGCCTCCGGACTCTCAGCCACGTGTGCCGCGCCAGCAAGCAAATGCAGTGCTCAAGTCATGCCTGCAGTGCCCTACTAAACATTCATGTGAGAACTGCCCGTCACGCCAAGCTATTTGATTTTACTGTAATAAAAATGGACACGTTCAGAGTGTTTGCCTGGAAAAGCTCAGATTGGAAACTCAAAACCACTCCATGCCCTTTGCTTCGCGCCGGAATCGGAATCGAACCAAGTATACTCCGGCTCGCGAAACTTTGCCCATGGAAATTCATGTCGTTCATTCCACTCCGCCCAGTGCCACTCTCTTTAACAGTGACTGTGTTTGTTCCACAAATAGTGTGCGTCGACATCGCCGCAACTCCCGTCAAGTCGCAAGTGATTTTGTACCAGTGTCAGTTCCCATTGCACGAGACAGTCACTCTTGTCGTCAGCGGGACAATAAACTTCTTGTTGACTTGGACATTAACGGCAAAGAGATACCATTCCAGCTCGATACCGGAGCTGCCGTTTCACTGATCAATCAAGACACTTACAAAGAGCTTGGCACACCACCGTTGCGTGCCGCAAATGTTAACTGGCTATTCTGGTCAAGAGATCCCTGTGTTAGGACAGTGCAGTCTTCTTGCAACATTCAAAGGACAAACAAAACTTGTGTCATTTTATGTCTTTCGTTCTCTTCTGCTGTGAACTTGTTTGGTTTCGATTTATTTCACTTTTTTATCTTGTCCATAGTAAATCAGGTCCTATCAGTGAACCAGAGCATGCCTTCAGACAGTGTTTCTCGTCTATGTGAAGAATTTGCAGACATTTTTGCACCGGGCCTCGGTTGCGCTAAGAACTATAAAGCACATTTGGAACTGAAAGTAAACGCGCAACCAAAATTTTTCAGAGCACGCAATGTCCCCCACGCATTGCGTGATGAGGTCGCAAAAATATTACACGATTTGGAATCAGAAGGTGTAATTGAACATGTGCAGGCTTCTCTCTGGACATCACCCTTAGTAATTTTGCCAAAACCTTCGGGCAAATTGAGACTTTGTGTGAACTTCAAGGCAACAGTGAATCCACAACTAGTGATTGCAACTTTTCCTTTACCACGCCCGGAAGATCTTTTTGACAAACTGTGCTCAGGCACATATTTTCGAAGTTGGACCTACCAGATGCGTACTTGCAAATACCTGTGGACGACGAATCCCACCGCGTTTTGGTGGTTAACACGCATCTTGGTGTGTATCAGTTCAAACGACTACCATTCGGGTGTGCATCTGCTCCTGTATTGTTTCAGCAATATCTGCAAGCTGTTTGTGCGTCGGTCCCTACAGCAGCAAACCATCTGGGCGATATTGTGATCTCTGAAAAGACGGAAGAAGAACATTTAGCCAATCTTAGAACATTATTTCAGATCTTGCGACATAATGGTCTTCACGTACGGAAGGACAAATGTGTGTTTTTTGCTAGTGACTTGCCATACCTGGGACATGTACTCAATGCCCAAGGCATAAATCCCAGTCCCACGCACCTCTGCGCCATAAGAGACTGGCCTTCGCCGCAGAATTTGAAGTAGCTACAGAGTGTGCTGGGAAAAATCAACTATTATCACAGATATATGCCGCATGCCTCTTCCATTTCAGCTCCGTTTCATCGTTTACGCTGTAAAGGTGTTTCGTTTGTCTGGACGACGGAATGCGAACGTGCCTTTCGCCGGTTGAAACCGGCTTCACTTTCCAATACTTGCCTTACGCCATTAGTTCCCCGGAAGCCCCTTTTGTTGATGGTGGATGCATCGGATTTCGTGATCGGTGCTGTGCTTGCGCACAAGGATGGCTCGCACGATCGCCCTATTACCTTTGCGTCCAATTTGTTCTCGTCTGCGCAAAGACATTATTCACAGATCGAGAAAGAAGCATTGGCTCTCGTATTTGGTGTTACAAAGTTTCATGACTCCTTGTACGGTCGTCACTTTACCATAACCACAGACCACGAACCTTTGACATCGTTATATCATCCGAACTAGCCTCTACCTTCACATACAGCGCAGAAATTCGTTCGCTGGTCTATTTTCCTCTCGCAGTACCGCTGCGATATCTTGTATCGGTCCACTGCTAAGCACGGAAGCACCGATGTGTTGTCCCGTTTGCCTGTTGCTGAGGATAGGGCATTCGATTCCTCCGAACTTGCTTGCATGTTCATTGATTTGGAAACCGATGACGTGGTCGAATCAATTTCGATTGATTTCCGTCCTGTAGCTACAGCCACAACTGCCGACCCTGTCCTTGCTACCGTTCTGCGTTTTGTTGCTACACAATGGCCCTTGTCAAAGTCACGGATCGGGCACCCGTTGGTTCGCCGATTTTTTGCTCACAAGGAGAGAGTTTTTGTACGACATGGTGTTTTGCTTTTGCGTTCTGATAAAG